>NC_031989.1:51022387-51140117 GCF_001879085.1 Nicotiana attenuata
TATATATATATATATGTGTGATATACACGGGCATCCATAAAAAAATTGTGTTGAATATACGATATACAAAGTGGTATACACAGACGTCCTTAAAAACATGTGTGTGATATACACTGATGTACACGATATACAACATGATATACACATGTCGCTGTTGGATTTTTAGATCTGATTTTTTACCTGAAACCAGTCTAAATCGCTTCTAATCTTGCTCAAATTTTATACATAGCGTCGTTTAGGTACTTTCAACCAATTTCAATCATACTCACTCGTTCAATCCAACAAAAAAAAAAAGAGACAGAGAGAAGGAAAATAAAGTTGAATGTATTTCTTCTCTCTTAGTTTTTGCTTCTGATTTTTTCTGATGTGAGATCAACCTTACCTTTTCATCCCACTGGTTTTGTTGCATAATATGCAAGAATTTTTGCTAAACTATGAGAGCAAAAGAGAAGAGATTAGAAGAAGAAATACAAGAAGAGAAAGGGGCTATCTTTGCCAAACCTAATATAAAGCTAAAAAATTGCCAATTCCTATTATGTGTTGTTATAGGATCCTCTCACTTTATCCAACTTTGATGAAGAAACCTGGCCCAATATGTAGCCCCAGAAAGAGACCCAACTATTCATTTTGGGCCGAATAATACTTGACAGGGATCTTTACATAAATAGCCAACGATATTCATTGTTTACTTTTCTTAGCCCTGTATATTATTATATATTGATATAATAGCCGGCGATTTTCATTGTTTATTTTTTCTAGCCATATACGTTGATTATATATTGAATATACATAATTATACATATGTAATATATAAATTATACATATATTATACCTCAACAGGATATTTTTAGTTTAAATGAATAGGTGGACGGCCATTTGGGTTAATTCTTCTGACAACTGAGTCTATACATTACTTGCCATGTCTAATTTTGCCCACTGGAAAATGTTGGAACTGCAAAATGTATCAAAGGATTGGATACGTTCAAACACATAGTCGGAATTGGCCCGCCGATTACTGTGTTTAAGTGAAAAATAAGATAGAATGTATATTAAGTAATTATAGCTGAATGATAAAAATTTATGTGCAAACATATGTTATTTATTTACTCGTTTGAAGTAAACATCCGGTGTAACATTGTAATATCCAAACTTTAGTAGATGATGGATACTGTAATGGAACGTTGTAATGGATTTATATTTATATTTTAAATGGATATAGATTAATTTTTGAAATCATTTCAATCACTTTAATCTAGAAGATTTCTTCCCCGTTTGAATTATTAAGAAAATGAAGTAATATCGTTACGCGTACTTACTTGACCATTTGGTCAAAACCTCATTCATTGCTTGCTACCTTAAAATAAAGTGCAAAAGTATAGCTAATTAATTAGGGCCTTTACGATAGAGTTTGTTTTCAAAACTTTGCCAAAAAATCAAACCAGAAATATTTTTAGATATAAGTATTTTCTAGAGAAACTCGTGCGGAAAAGTAAAAGCTATACTACAAATGGGAGAGTATGGGATATGATGGATCCCAACAAACAGACATGGCTGAAGTCACCAAAATATTAACCGTGCGATTTTTGCCGTGTTCAATCTTCTACACACTTCCTCGCCATATTGCAATAAAATAATTCCCACAAATAATAAAAAGAAAAAGTCTGGATAAAAAAAGAAGAGCTAGCTAGATATAAAATATCTGTGTGGCCAAAGAGATTGTTCAAAGGTTAATTAGCTACCGCTTAAAAAAAAGTTCGAAGTACAATGATGTCATTCGGGCTCCATGTACATTAAATAAAGAAACTTTAAAGGAAAAATAAAAATGTATAGCCGATGTACAAGTAATATCTGAAAAAATATATAAATTTTGTATATTATATACCAAAATTATATAAATTTAATACACTTTTTCGGCTACCAGATGTAAATAGTTTCTGGCGCTGGCTAAAAGTGACAATACCCCAACTTTAAATCCAAAAAGAGTGCTAGTTGCAAATTAAAACATTATTCAATTATAATCAAGGATAAATATTTTATTCAAAATAATGTGCATATATATAAGTTTTTCTTACCATATACTGAAATTTTTTGTACTATTTTATATATGATAAAATTTGGAAATAAAGATACTTACACTAGTAATACAAAAATTTGATTATTTAAAAACAAAATGGATATTACAGTGCATAAGCGCATAACTTTTTTAAGTATATTATGGGGTCGTTTGGTAGGATGCATTAGATAAGCTAATGCATGCATTAACTTTGTATATTAATAATACATTGTTTGGTTGACATTCTAAATCTATGCATTAGTTATGCAAGTATTAGTTATGCATCCTATTTGGTATTATCTTATGCATAACTAATGCATAGAAAACAATGGTATTAGTAATGCAATGGGTTTTAATGCATGCATTAGCTTAGTTAAAGATAAAATTGTCCTTCAAAATTTATGCTTGATTAAAATATGCTAGTTAGTATATTAATGCAAGTTCAAAATAATCCAAATAGTGAGAAATAAAATTATATCCCTAGTAAATAAATAAATACTTAGCATATTTCCTTTTTTATAATATTTTATTTTACAATATTCGGTAGACAAATAAAATATTTTTTTAAAACTTTTTCATATAAAAACATTTCTCGACATATGTTTCTTTTAAAAAGTTAGAATGTGGACTAGTTTTTAGGGCATTTTTGTAAACAAACAATTCTTTTAGAAATTGTGCAATACTTTAATACATCAAACCAAACAATGGATAAGAAATATGTCAGCATAACTAATGCAAGCATAAATAATACCAGCATTACTAATACACACTATTCAGCATTATTCTTATGCACCCTACCAAACGACCCCTATTAGTGAGTATATGCACAATCCATTCGCATTAATAATAAATAATAAATAAAAAAAAGAAAAATCAGTGGTAACCACTCATTTATACACACGTGTGATAATGAAAATCCAACGGCCAAATTTTTCCGCAAGGACATTATTGTCCCGATAAAACCAAACCCTTATCATCTCCCAAAACAACGCGGACCTTGCGAACTTTCCACGGCGCTTCTGTTTACCGTTTCGTCTCTGTACTCTATATCAGGTACGGCCATTTCTTCTCACTATTTTCATAATAGTTTTCCTTTATTCTCTATGTGTGTGTGTGTATAGAACTTTAGGGTTTGACTCGAAATTTATTGATACAGCTTTGTGAAAATCGGTGCAGCTTTTAAGGCGTTGACCGTTTTGGATCACCTCCGGATTTGAATAATCCGACTATCAGGTCAGTGTTTACGATGTAATTATCGCTTAATTTGATAGTCAATTTGCTTTAGTTTTTTTTTCTTTTGTTTATATACTGGAGTTTGTTTTAGATCTATGCCTAAATGAATGAATTTTGAGCTGTTTGAGGTCTATGGATATACATGAGTTAAAAGCGTGGAATTTTGACTTAGATCTACGGATATGTCAGTGCTAAAATCATGAATTGTCAATATTTTCTTAGATCCATGTATATTTGTGTGCTTGAACGCATGGGTTGTGAGTTGGTCTTGGATCTGTGGATATTTCTGTGCCACAAGCTTTTTTTCTTTGGTGAGATTCTAATGTAAGTTTGTGTTCTTTCCCCTCAATCAGTGATTAGCAAAAGATTATCTTAATGGTAATAAACAAAAAAAAGAAATTATTTTCTTTTGAGAAGGTTTGTGGATTTGAGTTTCTGTACCTAGATTCTATGAGGTAACCTTTTTTGTGAATAAAAGGAAGAGTTGATCCATTCAAGCAGTTACTCTGTTTGTTTTTGTTTCCTTTTGAACCCTAGTTAAAAGTTCTAAGGTACTCTGGTTAATAGTTTTGTTTTCCTTAACTCTTTAAAAAAGGATTATTGAGAATAGAGAATTACATGGTCTTCTTGCCATGGTTGAGTGGATTTGCTGGGTGAGGCTGCTGACATATGTTCATAGAAAGTAGAGATGGTTGGCATCTCCCCAACAGGTAGAGGAACAGCCATCTAGGCTTTCCCGGTTACCAGACACATCCTCTAGATACTAGGTCCGCCTGTGCGGTATGCAGCTTCTCTTTCATTTAGCTAGAGTTCTTTTTGTAGTTGTGGCATGTACCTCTTGTTGATTCGTTCAAGCTTAACTGTCAAGTAGTATGTACTATTTGCTGCATAATCATAATTATATAGTTTGTTTACTGTTATAATGAGGAGTATGCTAGAATATTTGCTCCATATAAAGGGGAATCTTCTTTAAGCTATGGGGTGTGATTTCCTGGGTAAAAGCTAAAACTTGGTTTACTGAGTGTGTAATTTTGTTGACAGTGTCTTTTTCTCTGCTTTCTGTGCAGTTTATCTATATCCAAATGAGTCTCCCACAGGAACCACACCGCCCTTCTCTCCGATTTGGAAATCCTTTCAAAATGATATTACCCAAGGGCTCATACTTGTCTCCTAGGCTTCTTGCTCTGTTGAATGCCTTTGAGGGGACATTAGCAGGCAGGCTTAAGAGTCTTAAGCCTGGAGGCAAGGGAGATATCCTTAGCCTATCATGGATGAAACAAGCAATAAGCACACTTTGTGCAATTCATACAGATGTGAAAACTCTTATTACTGATCTTGAGCTTCCTGTATCTGACTGGGATGAGAAGTGGATTGATGTCTACTTGGACAATAGTTTGAAGATGCTGGATATGTGCATTGCTTACAGCTCTGAGATATCCAGGCTTAGCCAAGGTCACCTTTATCTTCAATGCGGCTTGCACAACTTGGATGGCTCCTCAACACAGTTCATGAAGGCTCGTTCTTCGTTGGACGGATGGAAGCATCATATTAATTCAAAGAACCACAGACTGGAGAATTGCTTTGCCATCTTGGACAGCCTCACTGAATCACTGAACCTACCCAAGATCAAGAATTCTGCGAAAGGGAAGGTTCTGATGCACGCAATGTATGGAGTGAGGGTTGTAACTGTTTTCATATGTAGCATCTTTGCTGTTGCATTCTCAGGTTCGGCGAAGAAATTGAAGGATCTTCAGGTTCATGAGACTTGCTTGTGGACTGAAGCTTTTGTTGATCTTCGTGATTTTATTAGTGGGGAGATCAGGAGCATATATTCCGGAGGCAAGTTCACAGCATTGAAGGAGCTTGAAGCAGTGGATGTAAGCGTGAAGAAGTTATACCCAGTCATACAGGATGGAATAGACCCTATTGACGCAGAACAGTTGGAACTTCTAACTTCAGATCTGACTAAAAAGTCAGAAAAACTTTCGGAAGGACTAGATCTCCTAACAAAGGAGACGGATAAGTTTTTTCAGATCCTTCTAACCGGACGTGATGCTTTGCTTTGTAACCTTAGAGTTGGTAGTGCAGTCATTAAACCAGTGCAACCAAACAACAATGTACATAAACAAATGGTAAAGTGAATAGGAAAAAGGGAGTCTTTTGTGTATACACATGCGTGTGGGTGTGGGTGCGTGTGTCCATGTGGAGTTTTGTGCTTTCTGGTTAAATATGATGTACTGCTAAGAAGTGCAATATATAGTAATTGTTGTGATAAAGGTTGTTTATCATTGCTATATACTTGTTTTATGGTGGTGGATATATATCTGTACTTATATACTATGTCTATGATGTATAAAAATGGTTTATGGTTCACTTTAAAGTTGTCATCCCTTCTAACAGATCAATTTAGAACTTTTCTGCTCTATCTTTTGTTTTCTGGAGCTAAATCTGTTTTCATTTTGTGTGTGTTCAATCTTGAAATAATGTTGGGTAAGGTTCAATGCTGTCAGTGGATCCATGTTTTTAGGTTTAGGGGCATTGCGGTATGCAGAATATTTTCTGGCTTTTGATTATGCAAGTGGGTTGTTGGACAGACGTGTTTCCGACGTTAAAGACAGCTAATTCCAACGTGATGACGAGAAAACAAAGGAAAAGAAAAGAACTAAAGTACAATTTCGTGAAGAAAAATTATAGTCAGAGATGGCGCAAAGAGCGGGGGAATTGACTAGCTTCCAACTCCATTTACATCACTATTCTTAGACCAAATACGTAGACGGTTCTTCAAACTTGACTTTAATTTTTATTTTAGCACTTCAAAATTACATAATATATACTACTTATAAAAATATCTAGAAAAAGTGGGAATAATTCGTAACCCGAAGAGAATTCTGTTTGACTTTTCAAGTGCTAACAACAGTGTATATTAACGAAGGTAGAGATGATAATACTTGAGAGTTGAGATAACTATTCTCTTTTCTTATACTCCCTCCGGTCCAAAATAAGTGATTTTTTGGCCTTTTTCTTGTGGTCCAAAATAAGTGATTTTTCCAGATTTCAAGAATGAATTAATTATTTTTTTCTTACATTGTCCTTAGAGTAAATAGCGTTGGAATATGTGTTAGGAGCGTTTATGTGAGATAGTAAAAATTAATATGGTCAACTTCATTGTTAATTAATGCTAAAAGGTAGATTTCTTAATCTGTGTGAAAATATACAAAAAATCACTTATTTTGGACCGGAGGGAGTAATGTTTTTTGGTAGGTGGCTTGGGTAATTTTACTTATCCCTTTGAATTATGTGACGAGTACCATATTTACTTGTCGTAGGGATAAAACTCACACCAACCGCTGGCAATACCAAATGTCATACGCTGAATAGTCCAATTCATTATTTATCAGTGGCCACCTAACGAAGGTAGATTACTCTAGTTTATTAATTGGTACTACTATATTTGATGGATTAATAAGTGGGGTTGAATACATGCAAGTTGGAGCCATCCCTCTCCGACTTGATTGTACACATACTCAGAGATAAAGTCCTAGACAGTGACGGTTCCAGAATTTTTATTAAGAGATGTCAAAATATAAATAATTAGATACATCAAAAAGTTAAGGGGAGTCAATGTATAATAAATATACATAAAATTAAAAAATTATCTAGCAAAATAGCCTAATTTTCTAGCGAAGGGGTGTCGCTTGACACCCCTTGCTTCAATGTGGCTCCGCCACTGGTCCTAGATTAATTCATTCACCTTTAATTTACCTACAGTTAGACATGAGTATTCTTTTCCCCGGATATAGAATTCTTTTAACGTTTTTTGTTAATAGTGTTTTCTTGTCTTTTTGAATAATGAAATATTGAAACGAAATTCATCTTAGGAGTGATGTAATTTTAATATTAGGTTGCCATGCTCTTATTGCTGATGTTTTCTTTTAAAAAGAAGGTTCTTGTTAATGGGAAAATGGTAAGAGTGGAAATGGAATACTTCCTCCGGTTCACAATAAGTGTCCAATTTACTTTTTCATTTTGGTTCAAAATAAGTGTCCAGTTATGTAATCAAGAAAGAATTCAATTTGTTTTTATAAAATAACCCCTATGTACATATCCCTAAAAGGTTTTCTTACTCCTCACATTAAATGTTTAATTAGGGGTAGTTTAGTCATAGTATGTATTTTTGTATAGAATTTAGTATTTTTTTAATGGGCGTGGTAAAAGTAAATTGGACACTTATTGTGAACCGAAGGGAGTATTAGTTTGGCTCAATAGTTAGGAGAAGCATGAATGGGGTTAAGTCCATTGTTCCACTTTCAATTCTATGGGTAGACCAAAAAAACAAAACAAAAGTTTCTTGCACTAGTCGAACAAAATGAGGTTACCAATGGCCAACCTGACTGGATAAAAAACAATTTTTTTTCCAACTGCTCATAGTTTCCAAGAATAAAATATCAGAGTCTTCAAAGAAAATCTGTAGAACAACCAACCATATGTACGTAATTACTCAAAATATTCCAATTCCAAGCTGCCACGATATAAATATATATATTTGGAGAGGAATGATCAATTTGATACATTGAAAGTCAATGTGATAATATGTTATTAAGGTAGACCATAGTTTCCTACGCTATTAGCAATTTTCCTTGATAACCTTTTCTAGAACATTCTTACTTTAATTCGTTGGAAAAAAATTCAGAGTATATTGAAGTTACAAAGAGCATTTAAAGTTTGAAATTCACAAAATGTGCAAAACATATCAGGGGATCCTAACAAACAGCCGTCTACTTATAAACTGTTCGAGTAATACATTACTAGCTGATTTCAGAGATAATTTTATTCATGGTCATTGAATTTTTGTGTTTGTTATCCAAAAGTCACTTTTTTTTTGTTACGTAAAAATCATTCAATTTTGTGTTCATTATACAATAGTCACTTTTCTTTCTTTTGTTACACAAAACTCATTTTACTTTGTTCTAGTTATCACAAAAGTCACATTTTTACTTGAAAAGTCTATTATGCCCTTGATATTATATAAACCTTCATATTTATGTAATACCTTCTGTATTATATACTATATAATATATTTTTACCTATGTATTTTACTTTTTATTTATAAATAAAATAACTTAAAATTTATTTTATTTATTATTTTTATAACATATTCGTATATTTAATTTTTTCTTATTTTTAGTTTTCAAGTATATTAGTAGCGCTATAAAACAACTATTTTTGGAATTTAATCGACTAAAGTTGGTCGGTAATTTCCGATGTCAAACTTTGGTCGGTATGCCTTCCTGACCTTCAAAATACCGACCACACGTTAATGGTAGCGTTTTGGATGGTTATTGGCCATTACCGACCAACTTTGGTCGATTTTTTGGACGATTTTTCCCGAATTTCTAGTAGTGTAATTTCTCAAATAACCAATTGCCAAGGTAAATCCCCAAGAAAATATCCCCAGCTAAATTCGCATGTAGAGTTACCTAGGGATTTTCCTTCAGATTAACATATGATTTTTTTCCTTATTTTCTTTGTTTGTTTACCTGTGAATTTTCTTATGAAAATGTACTTGCCGATTTATTTCTCTACTAATATATATTAAAGTTACTGACAAACTTAATAACGCTACTAATATATTTTAAAAATTAACGTCAAGAAAAAATTAAATATACAAATATATTATAAAAATAATAAATGAAATAATATTAAGTTATTATATTTATAGATAAATAGATAGTTAAAATATATTATATAGTATATACTATAGAAGGTATTACATAAATATGAAGGTTTATATAATATCAAGGGCATAATAGACTTTTCAAGTAAAAATGCGACTTTTGTGATAATTAGAGCAAAGTAAAATAATTTTTGTGTAATAAAAGAAAGAAAAGTGATTTTTGTGTAATGAACACAAAGTTGAATGATTTTTACGTAACAAAAAAAAAGATAAGTGACTTTTGGGTAACAAATACGAAAGTTCAATGACCATGGATAAAATTAACTCCCGATTTCACTATGAAAATAATTAACTACTCCTCCGTTCAATTTTACTTGTTTACAATACTAAAAATATATTTTCACCTTTATTTGTTTATTTTAACAAATCAAGAGAAAGATAATCTTTTTTCCTACTTTACCTTTATCATTAACTACTCATTTCTAAATTATTTCCAAAGACTTTTTGAAATGCTACCGTTATTATAGGTAAAGTTGTAAAATACTACTCCCCCGTCTCATATTACGTGTCGTGTTTCTCTTTTACACGCCCCTTAAGAAATAATAGTTAGGAAAGAGATTGGACTATTATACCTTATTTATGTCTTAAAATATAATCTCTCTTCATTGAATATTTATTCTATTTATGTGTTATCTCCATCTTCAAGAACAATTATTACTAAGGGTAAAAAGGAAAAAAATAATCAATTTTATCTTAAACTTCTAAAATGACAAATAATTTGAGACAACTATTTTCATTAACCACGACTGTCGATTACATACTTTACTTATTTTTGCTTCAAGTGAGTGCAAAGTCAAAATTTGACAACTAAAAATAAACTTAAGGAGTAGTTATAAGGTAACCACATTAGCCGCACTTTCACAATAGAGCTGGCGTAAGTGCATCTAGTATTGAAAAATAGTGAATGTATCAATTATTTTGGACTCGAATAATATATATACATATTCAAAAAATTAAAAACACGAAGTTACTTATATAGAGACTCTAAATTATGGACCACCTCTGTGTTGGAAACACCAAGTGCAAAATGACAAAGCAAATTATCTTAACAGGTATTAAGAAAATATTTTATCATTTTTTTCTGGTTTGTAGTCTCCAAAATATAATTTATCCAACTGAGTAACAAAATGAAATAAGTCATCCGAAATTCCTATCGGAAAAAAAAGGTCACCACATAAAAAAAAAAATTACTTTGCATGCTACTAAGAAAGTTTAAAGTGTCAGAAAAATCTAATGTAAAAGTTGTATGGTGAAAAATTTGGGAAGACTATTCCACAAAGAAAAGAAAGGAAAAAGAGGCAAAAATCCATCATTCGAAGACAAGTCAATTTTCATACCACCAAAGGATGTGGTGCAATAGATAAAGCTGCTCTGAAGTGCTTTTTCCCGAGTGAGATTGTAGGAATTCGGATATTGTCGAGCTCCAATATGGAGCGGACGCCGAATGGAAAACCAAAAAAAAAAAAAAAAAAAAAAAATCCTTGACGGAATAAGGGAAAAAAACAACAAAATAGTCCCGTTCATAAGTTCACACACGTCCTTCCCCAAAATTTTCTCTCGAAAAATTTGCTACTACAATTTAGAAAAGAGAAAGGAAAGTAAAAGAAAAGAAAAACCACCACTCAAAGAAATGTCAAAAGTGCTCTTCACATCTTCTTCTTGAAAGGCCACCGACAGAAATAGGCCAATAAAACTGGGTTTTGCCCAGATTCCAATTATTTTTTAAGAAAAAGAATTTTCTTACTTCTTTTTGGGTTGATTTTATTATGGAGGCAAGTTCAGGTGATCAAGGTGTTCAAAGTAATTTCAAAGGAATTCCAACTCATGGGGGTCGATATGTGCAGTATAATGTGTATGGTAATCTTTTTGAAGTTTCCAAAAAGTATGTTCCCCTTAGGCCTGTTGGTCGTGGAGCTTATGGCATCGTTTGGTATGAATAATACTACTACTATCCCTTATTGAACTTCAAGTTTTTTTTCTTTGAATTAATTCTTCTTTTGTTTTTGTAATAGTTTAGGTTGTAGTCTATGAGGAGGAACTAAGCTTGCCCTAGAGTGAATATTGACCTATAAAAGTCTTGTTAATTGATATGCGTGCATGTTGGCCCTGCTGACCATTGTGATTAAAAGAAAGACTCTGTGTTTCTGGGTATCTTTTGGTTTCAAATTTCTTTGATTTGGTCGAATGTGGAAGTTTGTGAACTATCAAGAAATTTAAAAGTGCCTTTGATGAGTTTTTTAGGTTGTGTTTGGTAAGTGCTTAGTTATGTGTTTTCTCTTGAGAAAACATAACTTAAAACTATCCAGTGCAATTCTTATAGGTCCATCCTTACTGAATAGCTGTGGCACTGTTAAAACTGATATCTAGTCAACTTGTGTAGCTTCTTTAGGTCTAAAGTTTAATTTCAGGAAACTAGGAGTACAACGTTTGCTACTGCATGACTCAAGTATTTGCACAAGTTTATGGAACAAGCAGTTGCATCTTTAATTCAGTATGATATCAGTGACCTCTCCAATCGGTCCACTTTGGTGCAAGTTTAGCTCATAACTAGGCTAATGTTGTATTTATGGATTACGAGAACTAGTATGTGAAACTTGGCAGTTATTAGCCAGCTAAGTATCTTGTGAAATTGCTAGTCAGATATTTGAAAAACTAACTAGGTGAATTAGTTACCTGAGTGAACAAAAAGATACGTGATTAAAAATGATAATGTATAATGATAGAAGGTCAAAGGTCTCATATTGACTTGTACTAGGCTAGAAGTTTTGGAAGAATACAAAAATTTAAAGGTGTTAATGCAAGAATTGGCTTGAACCTGAAGTAAATTGGAAATGACCTCCTTGATGTGAAGAAAAGTTTCACCAGCTGTAATTTGGTATTCGGACGATGGACACTTGGCTTGGAAAGTTACTAAGTTTGTGTTAAGAAGAGTGGCGGAGCAGAGATATTCTCAATCCTGATGAAGTTTTCTTATGTTGGTATTTCCTGATACAAAGAAGCCACTAGGTGTCTTATAATGAGTCGGGGGGCTTAAACTTAGAGCTTTTTGCTGCTGAAGATTGGCAAGTATGCTTTTCCCTATGCTGTTTCTTCCTTATTGTCATATAGGGAACTGGCTTTCATGTAACTATTTTTCTACTTTCACTCTTAGTTTCATTATGTCACAACTATATCCAATTGACACTCTTTAGATCATTCTGTAATATTCTTGAGAAAAAATTATCACATAAT
The DNA here is from genome assembly GCF_001879085.1 of Nicotiana attenuata. NCBI lineage: Eukaryota > Viridiplantae > Streptophyta > Magnoliopsida > Solanales > Solanaceae > Nicotiana > Nicotiana attenuata. Next base: position 51,034,639 of record NC_031989.1, read on the forward strand.
CTCTTAAAAAAATTTTTCGGTCCAACTAGTAGTAGTTTCCCTCCATGATCATTTTACTCTTAAATATCTATCTTGTGTTCGTAAGTGGAGTCTCGGCAAGAGAAAATAGAAGTTTTTGCCTTTTGCTTTTCCGAGGATCTTATATGTTGTCCTTGTCCTCTATTTAACTTATTTCCTCTGTTTATTTACTATGTGAAGGAAAAATGTGATTTTTTATTTTCCTTCAGTGCTGCTATGAACTCGGAAACACGTGAAGAAGTAGCTATTAAGAAGATTGGCAATGCATTTGATAATAGAATTGATGCGAAAAGGACACTACGAGAGATAAAGCTTCTTCGTCACATGGATCATGACAATGTGAGTATTGACATTGCTTCACAAATTCAAAGATTGGCCCCACTCCTCAGATTGATCGATCACTTTGTCATGTTAGCTTGCCCATTTACTTGCATGAAAACTGACTTATCTGTTATTGTGCTGGTCTTTTTCTGTTTGCTGTTCAGTATCCCAACATATAACTTAGTAGTCTTCTTGTCGCTGCAGTTTATAGTTTGCTGTTCCCCTAGCCATTTGTAAGGAGCAATCCTTGTATATTTCTTTTTGTTTCCTTTGCTCCTTGGTTGTTACTAGACATAATGAGCTGTTGTTCCCCTTCCTTTCTATTTCTTGGGGGAGGGTGGGTAGGTGGAATGGTTGTGAACTGTATCACAAGTTACTAGAGTAGGCAAAAGACAGGGTTATGAACCAGAGATGGTTGATCTGAGAGAGATTTGAGGCGTCCGGAGCTACTATCTTTGCTTTGCTGAAATAATTATGTATACCACTTATTACCAAAAGGTGATGACACCAGTAAGAATTGGTAATGATAGTAGTTGTATGCACCTTTTAGATATCCCTTTTTGTTTGAACTTTTAGATACCTTGCCTGTATAATTTGGAGAAAAGAAATTGATAGAAGAAGGAACACCATGGAAATCAGATTTTTAATGGTAGAGCTTTTCTTGATGGGTAGAAATTGAAGAGGGAAGCTTTTCTCTTGAGTTCTGGCAATGTAGGCGATAAAATTGAAGCCTGCTTTCTCTGGAAAAAAAAGTGAAGCATGCTGGATCCTATCTCCATCTCCTCCTGCCTTCAGTTGAAGCCGAGAGGTAAAGGAAGGGAAGATGTCTCGAGGGTCGTTACTTTTAATAGATAGTTAGCTGTAAAAAGAATAGGAGAAATGCCTAAGAGTACAGTTTTAGGTAAATAGTGCTTTCTGAATTCCATAGTGATGGTTAACCCTTTGCCAAGAGTTCCTGGTGTAAACTGTCTTTTGATTTTGATGTAATCTCTATTACTGATTTTCATACACTCCCTGCAAGCTTAAAGAGGGGGAGGATGAATTTTTGGCTGTACATATTTGCTCCTTCTTGGTGCAGTATAAATGAAATTTCTCACCTTATATAAAAAAACTCACGACTAAGAGTAAGGTGATCTGTTGACTCCTATGCATAGAATCTGCCGTTAAGAAATTGGAAGCATGTGCATTAATGGTAATTTTTTTTGATAAGGTAAGGTATGTGCATTTATGGCAACTAATGCCTTACTGTTAAGATGGTCAAATTGCCTATCCTCCTTACATATCTTCTTTCAAGGATAGTTTCTTTCATAAATCTTTTCTTCGTTCACTTTCCAGTGCATTTGTCTTATCTCTTATGTTAGATATTTTTCTATCTTCTTCAAGAGAATTTTATTTATGGAGTTATTTGTGTATTGCTGGTATTCATATTCTTTTCTTGTCTTTGGAATAATGATTCGACGTATTCGTTTTGTCAGAATGATAACATTTTACCTTTTATAATTACCACAGGTGATTGCCATTAAAGATATTATAAGGCCTCCACAAACTGAGAATTTCAATGATGTCTACATTGTTTATGAATTGATGGACACTGATCTTCATCAGATAATTCGTTCCAATCAACAATTGACTGATGATCACTGTCGGGTAAGCTAGACTTTCTTATGGTTTACTGATGACTCCATTTTATGTCATTTAATTAAAATTTAAAGCAAAGGGACACCTGGTCAAGTATGATGTTCAAGTAAAGATGAGAAAGCATTACTCAACCAATCAACAAGGAATAGTAGGTGACCCGTCTATAATTTCCTTTAACATAATGAATCCCCATGTAGCTGGTATAACTGGTTTCTGGATTGTTATGGCATCAAAGACTTGAACATAAAGGTGATCTTTGGGTTACAAAGATGGTACTATTTGGCCTTGCTTTTGCTGTTTCTTATATCCACTACATTTAATAATCACTCCTGCTGACTTGGTAATTTAAAATTGTTCCCCTGAATACAACTAATTTCAAAATTCCGGACTTAAGAGTCCAGCTTAAAAATGTGGTTGGATGACAAATGTTATTTTTTGAGATTCTGCAATTTGTACTTTTACGTCTGGTAATTCCTCCGTATCACTCTCTCTGTCCCTAAAATTTTGCACAATTTTGATCTGCAAAGGTCAAATTGGGCTTTGGTCACAGCTACTTTAGGACAGAAATTCAAACACTTTCGGAAGAAATGACAAAAATAATAAACTGCTTGGAAAATTCTATCATGTAGAAGTTTGAAAGTCAACATGAATATAATTTTAGGGAGAGTAGTAAACAATCACAAACTTTTTTTTTTTTTTGAAAACAGTAGCATTTAGAGATTTTGATTACAAGTAAGAATCAATTCATAGAAAGGGTCCATTGGTGGAGTAAAGTTTCATATCCACATAAAATCCAGCATTAATAATACAATGTTTGGTTACTACTTTTGCTTTCCTCATAAATAATACTTGCATAAGTTAAGGATAGAATGTGAAATAAGAATGCGGGTAATAGTAAATAAACATTTATTTTTCTTAAAATGTAAACACATTTTAAATTATAGCATTGTGTACTAACTTGTAACATATCAAGCCAAACATCCAAGTGTCCAACAACAAGCTATACCTGCATTACTAATCTCTGGATAGCTTCTCTCTAGCTTGATATATATGCTGTTATATTAGATCCCCAAGTAATAAGGATAGTCCAACTTAATTGCCAGCTCAAGAAAAGAAAAAGTTAACAAGGATTGTCCAAATATCTATTTCGTGTCAGGGGTTTCAATCTTAAGAAAATCTATGGTATCGTTCTGTTCCAGTGTAGGATGTAAAAGAAGAGAGTTGTTTGCTTGATAATCTGAAGAAGGTGGAAGACAACTTTTTGGAAGTATATGAATAATGTATAACCCTTTCTCCATGTTATATTGTTTTTACTTGGCAAGCGTACAAGCAGTAAACTAATAGTGTATAGACTCCACTTAGGTAGTGATATTCACTGCATCCACCACATGACACTCAATGTGAAACTTGTCCATGCCAAAAACTACACTTGTTCACACATCAGGCTTATAGAACACTGCCTTGTATGATATTACAAAAAATTCCACTGTAAGGCCAAGTTGTGAAGAAAAGGTTAAACAATTTTATGATTATTCAGAATTGAATGTGCAGAAGTCAGAAGGTTTTTTGCTGTTATTAACCAATAATAAAAAAGGTTAGAAACTTTTGTTCCCTAAACATGACAGGATGAACAGTCATGAGTCATCTTAGTTATCCGGATAACTGTGCTTGTCCAGATCTGTAATCTGGTCTCAATTTACTACTGTTTATAGCTACAATTGTGCATGCCTATATTGCCTTAAAGAGGTCTATTTGTTTAGGATATATCTACGTTTTCCATATTGAGTACTTCCTGTACATGAGTGGCCTTCTCCTTGTTGCTTTTTGTAGTATTTCCTATACCAAATACTACGAGGACTTAAGTACATTCACTCTGCCAACGTCCTGCATCGTGATCTAAAGCCTAGCAATTTGCTTCTCAATGCGAATTGTGACCTTAAAGTTGGAGATTTTGGGCTTGCAAGGACAACATCTGAGACAGATTTCATGACGGAGTATGTCGTAACACGGTGGTATCGGGCACCGGAGTTGCTCCTAAATTGTTCAGAATATACAGCAGCAATTGATATCTGGTCAGTAGGTTGCATACTGGGTGAGATGATGACAAGACAACCTCTCTTTCCCGGCAAGGACTATGTTCACCAGTTGAGACTTATCACAGAGGTAAATATGCATTGTGTGCTTGTCTACCTTCAATGCCTATCCTGACAGATTCCATAAGTTTAAAACAGCAATGATGAATAATAACTGCTCTCTATAATGCTTTAACATGATCTGTGGCCTATCCAAGTGTATTTTGCTTAGAAATTTCTTCAAATACCTGTTTATTTAGTTGTTAATTTGCACAAAAAGAGGTTCACTTTTGGTAATTTAGTCAGTTCAATCCTGATATGGTCCCTTCACTTGTTTAAAATAGCTCATAGGATCACCTGATGATGCCAGTCTTGGATTTCTCCGGAGCGATAATGCTCGGAGATATGTTAGACAGCTCCCCCAGTATCCAAGACAACAATTTGCTGCTAGATTCCCCAATTCATCTCCTGGAGCTGTTGATTTGCTTGAAAAAATGCTTGTCTTTGATCCAAGCAGGCGTGTTACAGGTAAAGATAATTCATTAGAACTTTCTTTGAGTCAATTCTAACTCATAATTCTATATTTAGAAACAAAGTTTTATGCTGAAACTGATGTTGCCATTGCTAATCCTCTTTATGATCTTTTGCAGTTGATCAAGCGCTCTGCCACCCCTACTTGGCGCCTCTTCATGATATCAATGAGGAGCCCATTTGTCCTAAGCCTTTCAGTTTTGACTTTGAGCAGCCATCTTTCACTGAAGAAAATATCAAGGAACTCATCTGGAGGGAATCCGTGAAATTTAATCCAGATCCAACTCACTGAGAGAGACGCTGTTTTACAATTTATGCAGTTAAGAGTTCGGTGACGTAATTTTGTAGAATACTGTATCAAACTTTGTAATGTTCCACAGTAAAAATATAACAAATGCAGTGGAGGTGAGTTCACGGCTCTGATATTAGCTTATGTTAGATTTGTTCTATAATCTTTCAAGGTGATCAATGCTGTACAAAGGAGCTAAAACCAAACTTGAATGGCAGTCCGTGATCAGAACATTTCCAAGTACCAATTCCATCTTGACACCAGATTCTTCTCTGAGTGGTAGGACTAGGAAATCCTGAGTGATTACAGCTTGTTATCCTGAAAATTTGACCTATTGCTTTCAAGTAGTTTGACGGTAGATGTATGTATTTTTTAGTTTGGATGCCCTGTGTGATTGTAGATCTGTATGCCTATAATCAAGCACCTAGTTTTCTTGATTGGCTCATTGTTCTTTCTCAGCTAAAGTGAGAATTTGCTATCTGGCATGTGTCAATAACAATTCCTGCTTGGTGCCATGTGCTTATGGTTTGTCTCTATTAGATGTGTTAATCATGTTGAAGGGTGGAACCATCGTTTTGCTTCTCATAGCGTAACATGAAATCCTTGTATTTGTAGCATAAAATTGAGTGGGAATTCTATAAGTAGCCATGAAAAGTACTGATAGTTCACTAAAATTATAAAACTGGTACATGTAAGGAAAGCTTATCAGTAATTCAATCTATAAGAACATCTTCGCATCTCTATGTTATCTATGGGTAAACTTTCTGTAGGAAAATCACACATCCTACTCTTCTTTGGGCCCTGATCAGCCAGCAACTGACAAGGTGGAGGTTGCACATTGCTGCTAATTCCTTCAATATTAGTGCAAGTCCATGGATATTTCTTGGCCTTCTTTGCTAATCCAATTGTCACATTGGACATGCAGATTCCAGTGAAAGGATCCCCGGACATCCCCTCTAGCTGGGCGGCCATTGACACGTTCTCAGCCACCACATCCCGGTAATTGATCCCTTTTATCTCTGGTAAGGCTTTAGGATCCCAATGAGTGTCGGCATGTGAACCATAGTTGCCTGTCATCCAAAATACCCATTTCATGGTGTGCAGTTTCATCCCCTTGACATATACATCTTTGACGAAGCCGCCTCGTCCCACGGCTGTCTTTATCCTTACTCCTGATTCTGTGTTGATGGCTGTAATGTCTTGAACTCTCACATCTTGAATTCCACCTGACATTTCACTTCCTAATGCTATTGCTGCACTGTAAGGTGAAATGCAAGTGAGACGTCTGATGATCAGATGACTTGTTGGCATTCCATATTTTATACCATATTCATCCCAGCCACTTTTGACTGCTATACAGTCATCTCCAGATACAATGTAGTTGTCCTCTAGTCTTGTATTTGTGCAAGAATCTGAAAATTTGGAGAATAAGAAAAGTTGACTAAATGAATCAGCTTCATTGGCTTCTTTTATTAAAATGCTTTTAGAAAAAAGAAAAGAAAAAAACCTGGGTCGATTCCATCAGTGTTTGGGGATGTTACAGGTGCTAAAATAGTGAGGCTTTGGATAATGATATTGCTGAAATTTCAGAAGTATGAAGATTATGAAAAACTTGAGAAAAAGTAAATAATCGACAACATGTTGAATAATGTAGATTTGGCTGATTTATCACCTGCTATAAACGGGATGGATATTCCAAGAAGGAGAGTTGACAAGGGTTAGATTTGATATCTGAATTTTATTAGAATGCATGAGTTCAATCAAGTAAGGTCTTGTGTATTTTAGCTTTTTCCTGTGAAATTGTTGCCACCAGACAGCACCCTGCCCATCTATTGTCCCATTCTCACCTAATCATGCAGAAAAGACAAGTCTCTTTTTAAATGTTGAAAGATAGAACATAAATTTATCATCTTCAAGGTGGATGTAGTAAGACTTTAGTTACCTGTGATGATGACATCTGTGAGGTTAGTACCAAAAATGAGACTGATATACCTGCCTCCTGGTGCATCCCTTCCATGACCATAGGATGGTAAGGGGTCTATCAGGGGCCACTTTTTTATTTCCTGAACCAATTTAACGACACTCTTATTAATAGCAATGAACATGAACTTTGAGTTGTCAACTCTTTTTTGACTCGGCTTGGCCCAGCTGCCCTATCGACTGGCGCTTCAAAGGGTGAAACACTCGGTCATGGTTTGGCGACCTTTCTTTGATATGTGCCTTTAGTTTTTTGTTAGAGTAGGGACGGAGAGAGAGCATAGTGTACTACCCTGAGGCTCTTTAATATTTACCTTTTCTTTTTCACAACAAAGTTTCTTGTCTAGTTGAGAACTTTGAAATTCCAATGCAAGAAAATAGATCAAAAGTGACATACATATTGTATCATATCTTCTATTAACTATTTTATGAAACTCTGGTAAAGACAAGAAAAAGAAAGTGAAGTAGAATTGACAATATTAGTAGTACCTGAGAAGCAAGAAGAACAGCATCCTTGTGAAGAAAAAGAGTGAAATGGCTAGTAAGATTGAAACTACCAGTGAGCCACTGACCAGCAGGGATAACTAGCTGAGCTCCACCATCTGATGCATATTGGCTCAATTGATTCACTGCTTTCTGAAATGCCTTTGTGTTGAGTGTTTTTCCATCTCCTACTCCTCCAAAATCTTTTATAGATGCACTGTGCTTTCTGCAGTTTATTGCTGAGTATGCTAACTCATAGGAGGACCCTTCAAGAATTCCTGTCTTTCTTCCCTCTGCTCTTTCTATACTTGAAAGCACCAGTCCCATCATAAGGACTAATAGCAACCAATCTGTCTTTACCATCTGCAAGAATATAATAAAGCAAGATATGATTTCAATTCCCAACAGAGACAAAAATACCAAAGCCTTGGTGGACTATGTTAGTCGGTACTTGTTATGATGAGAGTTAGCAGGTATCCGGGTTATTAATAAAATAAAAGATATAGCAAGATATGCTTTTTCACATTTTAGGAAAACCCCATAATAGTGAACACACAAAAAAAAGGGCAGCCTAGTGCATAAAGCATCTTGCATTCACGCAAGGTCCGTGGAGAGGCCACACCTCTAGGGTTGTGATATTGACAACCTATTGCTTTCACGGCTCGAACCTGTGACCTATAGGTCACATCGAAACAACTTTGTTATTGCTCCAAGGTTTCCCTTCATAACAGTAAGCACAATTTACGAAAAATGTATAACTTCAGAAGCAGTTATAATGGCATGTTTCTAGAAGTGATGAACATTTTGAAGGTGAAGAATTGCTTTTTTAGAGCCAGCATTTGGAGTAAAAGAGGAGGTAAGATGAATTACAATCTGCACTTTACCATGGAAGAAAGGATTGAAGTAAATGTTTTGGTAGTTCACTTGAGCTCTACACAGCCACTCTATTACTTAGCTTGAATATGGTGCAAGGAGTTGGTTTGTTTTTTAACTACAAATACAAACAAGTGTTATATATAGGCAAAGTTCGAAACTAGAATAGGTGCTGGTAAAGTTTTACCATACCAACACTTACGTAGGATATAGACTCTATTAGAAACATATCAACTTCAATATGATGAATCATGACATGACACAAGAAACTATAAAAGCAAGATATATAATTTTCCACCATGTTAGGTATATATGGATTACATTTTTCATGTTGTTGGAAAAATTAGTTGTCTGTGGAAGCTAAGCATAAATTAGCATTTCGAAGTCGCAAAATTGGGGGGAAAAAGTCAAAAGAGGTTTGTTTTTGGTCGTTTCAGTTAGGCTGTAGTTAGTAAGGGTCCCAATAAATTCAACTATTGTTCAAAGATAACCACCCTAGTTCAACCTCGTGGGCTCATCTGAAAGAAATTCTCCATAAAAAAAAAATTAATAAATTTTTAAAAAAAAATCCAAACACTCAAACAAGTATTTTCTGTGCAATTCTGCTTTGGCAGGTTATAGCAACACAAGGACTCCAAAGTCTTATACATTTCTATTGTTGGATGATATTTACAAGATATTTTACCAGCTATATCTAGTTAGCTACAAATAGTGTGACACTTGGGTATGTTTAGTACGACACATGTCATTTCCACGAAAAAAATATTTTCGTTGATAAAGTTATATATTTTCTGATGTTTGATTATGATTACTGTAATTAAAGGAAACATGCTTTCTAATAACTGATGTGCTTCTTCAGCCTTTTTAACCTTTTTCTTAATTATTGAATTGAAGTTATATAAAAAATGAACTGAAAAAGCGTCTGTTCACGGAGGTTGTTGTAGTTTTTGTAGCTGCAAGAAATTTTTTCTCACGATTGGGTTGGTGTTCAGTGTACCGCTTGTCTAGTGAGTACTAACCTCATAGTGTAGTAGTAAACATCATCAATCAACTGAGAGGAAACAAGTTACATTAATGGAAAACGGAAAAAGAAGCAGACTAAACATGATTTAATTGCCTACAGTACCAAATTAAGACTAATGATTTTAGTTTAGGGCACAGATTTATTGCTATCAGTTTTTAGATACTCAACAAAGCTAGCAATGTAAGAATCATGCAATTTTCGATCTCCAAAAATAGCAGAAGCTTTTGTTGTTCTTGCCCTAAGCTCTTCACTTTCTGTAGAAACCATGGCGTATGTCAATGCGTTAGATATATCATTTCTAGTAAATGAACCATCTTCTTCATTTCTCTCTACTTCAACTCCCAGCCCTTTTTCTACTAACATTCTTGAATTTAGGCCTTGATCATACATTAATGGCAGAAGAACAAGAACATGACCATGTTGCAGACTTTCTGCAACTGAACCCCATCCTCCATGATTTAGAGTAAACCCAATACAAGGATGTGCTAAAATCTCCTTCTGTGGGGCCCATCCAATATGCACCACCGCTTTCTCCCCAAAAGTTGTAGGCAAAGGATCTGAATTAATCATCCAACTACTCTTCTGTAGTATCCATATGAATGGTAGCCCAGAGAGCTCAAGCCCATATGCTATTTCATGCACTTGATCTTTAGTCGGTTCCATTTCGCTTCCAAACCCAACGAATAACACTGTCTTGGACTTCTGTTGATCGAGCCATTTGAACATCTCCTGCCATAATATTGACTGATCATCATCTTCGTAATTGAAGCTGCAGTTTCTTGATGTTTCAGCGGGTGGTAATAATCCAACTGGAATAGCAGGCTTGTCTATGACTTTATGTACTGCATCCAAGTACTCACCATCAAATTCTTGGCAACCACGTATAGCCATGGCTTGACATGCAAATATTATATCAGCTCCACGTTGAGCATATGACACCCCTGAGGCGTCTTCTTCAAAACATGAGGACATAATCTCTAATGCTTCATACCTCCGGTAACACAAAGTCGACAACGGAACGTGCAGTATCTCGGACGCTGGTGAGGTGAAACTTTCAAGCACCGACTTATCTGTAGCTGATGCAGCAATTGAGAAACCTACTGCAACAGCAGGAAAAATACTAAAGTAAATTAAAGGTATATCGTGAGTTTCAGCAAACTCAACTATCCAATATTGGGCGAAATCGACAATAATCCAATCTGGTTTTTTATCTGCAATGAACTGTTGGATTGGTTCTTGAAGAAGATCATAAGCTGCTTTCAAGTATTGGAGTTGTTCTAAATAATTTGGAAGATCAGAAGTAGCTTCAGCATCTTCAGGCAAAAGACTCTTGTCGTCAAGAGTTGGCATTGGAAATTCCACTAGTTTTACAAGGTGTGTTAAGTTTGGAGGAACTTTAGGGAGTCTTTTGATATTTCTGGGAGTTGATATGAATGAGATATGAATTCCTCCTACTTTGGCTAAGGATATGGAGAGATTGAAAAATGGAATTAGGTGACCAAATGCAGACCATGGTAGCATTACTACATGAACATCACTCTTACTCATTTTTGTTGCTAGTTATTAACTCTCTTAATTCCACTATTTTTGTGAATGAGAAAGATAAGGACACAGCTCTTATATACATATATTAATAGCATGTTTTCCTTAGAAGTTTAATTTTCTGTTGGACCATATTGCGTTCAAGAGTGTGGGAATACCAAGAAATTAACCTAGTTCCCATGCATGAATAAAAAAGGTTGCATTGCGTGCAGATCCAATTACTAGTTGTTTGGGATATTCAAACCAAGTAACAAAATATACAGGTGAAGGAACCGAGAGCAGTGAACGGTGAACAAAAGCCATCTCTATCCCACTTTTTTTTCTCTCTTTCTTCTCCCGAATTTGACATATGTCATTGCCACGGAGATTAAGAAAAAAGAAGAAGATTTTTGAAACTTGTGGTCTTAAAAGCTTAAGGGTATCCTTGTAGGACCATGACATTTGCGTGATTATAAAAGATTCTCGTTGGGGGTAAAATGAAGAGTTTAAAGTTGACTTATTTCCAAATTTAGAAATGCGTCACTTATTTTAGAACAGACTAAAAAGGAAAGTACCTCATTTAATTTGAAACGAATGGAGTAATTTAGTGTACACGCGTAAAGCGCGTATCCTAAAACTAGTACACTTAGATGCTACAACTAACTTGTTTTCTCATCGCATCAATCTAAAGTCTTGTTTTAAAGGGCATTATGTCAGGACTTCATGAACCGAGTGCATCTAACACTAAGGCATATGTAAAGTGCAGGAGATTAAAAAAGAGGGATAGAGACGGCTTTTGTTCCCCGTTATTTGCTGGCAAGTGGCAAGCCGGTTCAAACGAAACTTGGATTAATTTAAAATCAACTGATTGAATGTGCAAGTAACGCAATCTATTTTGCTGCAAATAAATTAAAATCCATGGGAAGTTACGTTGTTTCTTGGTATTCCCTCATCTCTTTAATCCTTCTTGGCTTACTCCTTCATATAAATAGTGTAATTGAGGAGATAATTTTATCCATGGTCATTGAACTTTTGTGTTTGTTATCCAAAAGTTATTTTTTTCTTTTTTGTTTCGTAAATATCATTCAACTTTGTGTTCATTACACAAAAGTCATTTTCTTTCTTTTGTTACACAAAAATCGTTTTACTTTGCTCTAGTTATTACAAAGGTCACATTTTTACTTGAAAAGTCTATTATGCCCTTGATATTATATAAACTTTCATATTTATGTAATACCTTCTATATTATATGCTATACAATATATTTTTAATTATGTATTTCATTTATAAATAACTTAATATTATTTTATATATTATTTTTCTAATATATTCTTATATTTAATTTTTTTCTTAACATTAATTTTCAAGATATATTAGTAGCGCTATAAAATAACTTTTTTTCAGCAATTCTTTTTTTTTTCAATTTAATTGACCGACCAAAGTTGGTCTGTAATTATCGACCAACTTTGGTCGATGTGCCTTTCCAAACTTCAAAATACCGACCACACGTTAATGGTCGCGTTTTGGACGGTTATTGGCCATTACTAGGGGTGTTCAAAACCGAACAGAAACCGAAGCTTAATGGCTTATTGGTATCGGGTTAACTGTTTAACGAACGGGGAACGGATTGAATTTTTTTAATTAATGGATTATTGGTTTGGGGGCGGATTATTCAATTTTCTTAACGGATAATCCGTTAACCCGTTAAGAATATATATATACATATAAATTTATTTTTATCCATATATATATATATATATATATATATATATATATATATATTAAATAATCAAAAACCCTTCTTCCACTTCCAGTACTCTATATCTATTCTCTATTACTAATTTACTACTAGACAAATTTTAATTGCTTGCTTCGCGCATTCTTTTCAATCCTATCAAACCAAAAATAATTTACTTGATTGCTTCACGTATTCTTACCACCAGTGTTTTAAAAGACGGGGGCGTGAGGCGAGGCGTTTTACCTCTAACAAGGCGAGGCGTAAGCTCTGAGACATGGGGCGTAAGTCCCATAGATCTTTAAATTTTACTGATTTCAAGAATCTTAAGATAGTATAAAATGAAAAATAAATATAAAAAAATTACATTAAAATCACAAAATTATATAAAATAATCTATTTAAAATATTTATAAATTATAATTCAACTATGAATAATACGAAAAGTATGACATATATCATAATATGCAAATTAGTTGCAACGTCGTTATAACTCAAACATCAAAAGTAATGTATTCGATACGAAATCTTATATGTATCTCTTAAGGAGTAATAAATCTTGAAAGAATTTCGATATTATAATTTGATATTTTTCTTAAAATACTCCTTTTATTTAATATGCTTTCTATTTGAAAGAGAATTTATATAAAAACATAATTCATAATTTAAATATGATTCTTTAGCATCATTTATTTTAAGTTTCAACAAGTTAATGAAGTAACATATAATTTACCATACAATACCATGATAACTAATTATTTGTAAATAGTTACTAGCTAATACTGAGCTATTAAATTAATAAGTATTGTATCTTGTTAACGTGGAAAAGAATATTTAGAAAAATAATTATAAAAATTTATGGACTACTATATAGTAAAGACATAACAAAAGTTAATAAATAAATACCTTTTAAATGAAAGATTTGTTTAAAATTAACTATCATAGCAGTCTTAATAGATAACGTGCAATAATTTTTATTTTAATTATGACATAAAATACTCTCAACTTAATGATTTATGATTAAGAAAAAAGTCATTTTGAATAGTCATTATTAAGCAAATTTGAGAATTTACAAGGTTAGTTACATAGAATTGCATAAAGTTCTATTAGGTGATGTGACGACCCAAAGGGGTCATCACCTGTATTCCTACTCCCTCTGTACTTCTGAGGCCCTGGAAACCTCCTTTGGGGTTGGCTCGAGTTGTGTGCGCAATTCGGGCGCGTAGCCGGAAAAGTTTAAATATGAAATTTGTGAGGAAAATTGTTAAATCTTGGTATTTAATTGATTAAGTTTGACTTCGGTCAACGTTTTGGGCAACGTACCCGGACCCTTGATTTGACGGTCCCGGAGGGTCCATAGGAAAATATGGGACTTGGGTGTATGCCCGGAATCAAATTTCGAGGTCCCAAGCCCGAGAAATGATTTTTTGTGTGAAATTTTTTCTGAAAATAATTAAGGAAATTGGAAATAAAATTTGATTAAAAGACTGTGGTATCGGGCTCGTATTTTGGTTCCGACGCCCGGTACAAGTCTTATATACAGTTTAAGTACTTTCTGTAAAGTTTGGTTGAATTTGGACGTCGTTTGACGTGTTTTGGACTAAAAACTCTAAACTTGATGTTTTATGAAAATTGGAAGGAAATCCTGGGTCTTGAGGCCTAATTTGATGATTATGATGTTGTTTGGGCGATTTGATCGCACGAATGAGTCCGTAGGATGTTTTTGAGTTTATATGTATGTTCGGTTTGGAGCCCCGAGGGCTCAGGTGAGTTTTGAGTAGGTCCCGGGAGGTCTTAGGCTAGAAATATCAGATGGTTGCAGGTTCAGGGAGTTGCAGGCCCCCAGCGCCCGCGGTCGATTCCGCGCGGTCCGCGCTGGAAGCCGCGCGGCCGCGGTGCATTCTTGCGCGGTCCGCGTGGCTAGGTTCAGAGGGCCAGTGGTTCAAGTCGACCAGCGCGGCCGTGTGCCAAATCAATGCAGTCCGCGCTGGGTGGGTTCAGAGAGTGTGAAATTCCAGCTCCTCAGCGCGGCCGCTGTGCACTTTTGCGCGGTCCGCGCTGAGTCTTCAGAAGGGTATATAAGGTCGGGATTTTCAGTTATTTTTCACTTTTTTCAAAACCCAAAACACAAGAGGCGATTTTCCAAACGATTCTTCTTCTCCAAAACGATTGGTGAGTGATTTCTAACTCATTTTCTTTACTCCTTAACATCTTTAAACATAATTTCAAACTTCAAAACAAAGATTTTAATGGGGAAATTGGGAATTTAGGGTAGAACCTAGGTTTTCTAAAATTGGGGGTTTTGGACCTCAATTCGAGGTCCGATTCCAAAATAACTTACATATTTGAGTTCATGGGGGAATGGGTAATCGGGTTTTGGTTCGAACCTCGGGTTTTGACCATGTGGGCCCGGGGGCATTTTTGACCTTTTGGGGTAAATTGATGAAAAAGCTATAATTAGTCATTGGGTTTGATTTGTTTAGCACATATTGATAACATGAAGTCCTTATTGCATAGATTTGGTTGAGTTGGAGCCGAATTCGAGAGGGAAAGCGATTGTGGAGGATTGTATTGGCCGTGGAAGTTGAGGTAAGTGTTTGGTTTAACCCTAGCTTGAGGGAATAGGAGTCGAGTCTTGTTTGCTAATTGCTAAATGATCGAGTACGGTGTATAGGCATGATGACGGGTTCCTATACATGGGTGTCTAGCATGACCGTGAGTCCTTATATGTGGATTGTTTGGATATTGTTATGCCTTCCATGCTTAATTGATGGCTTCTATGCGTTGTAAACACCTTGTGAAGGATATTGTGATTGTGGAACTTCGTGGAGCATTGGCTCGGTCTGAAACACAAATGGTGAGAGTATATGAGATGAGAAATGACTTGGAGCTTGTCACGAGTGCTAATGAGAACTAGGATATGAAAATGAAAGAAAAAGAGAAATAACGATTTACTTTTGCATGGTTATTATTGGTTGTTTGTGTACCCTTGTTGGGATTTCCTTCCAAATACTTGTTCACTCCCTTTCCCTTTATTTGTGACTGTTGCTTGGGCAAGGTTGAGAGGTAGACATTACGGATCGGGTTGCGCGCCACAACAATGTTATGTGAGGATCGGGTTGCACGCCAACACAGTGATAATTGTGGATCAGGTTGCACGCCGCAACAGTGATAATTGTGGATCGGGTAGCATACCGCAACAGTGATAATTGTGGATCGGGTTGCACGCCGCAACAGTGATAATTGTGGATTGGGTTGCACGCCGCAACAGTGTTGAAATATATTAGGGTCGGGTTGCGGGCCGCAACAGTTATTGATACAAATGTGTTTAGTGTTGGTATTAGTTTCTTGATCGCCGGAAATTATAAATTGCACCTAGATTGTTTACTTTGAATTTACTGTTAATATTGTTATCTCCCCACAGCATGTTTCCCCTCCCATACTGTTAGTTGCCTTGTACTTCGATTTCTGCTGTATATTTATAATTGCACAGGTTTATGTGGGGTCCAGTCTAGCCTCGTCACTCCTTCGCCGGGGTTAGGCTAGGCACTTACCAGCACATGGGGTCGGTTGTGCTGATGCTACACTCTGTGCATTTTTGCACAGGTCCAGGTATTGAGCAGCAACAGCAGCATTAGCACGGGGGGCAAACCTTCAGTCCAGAGAGACCCGAGGTAGCTTGCAGGCGTCCGCAGGCCCGACGTCTCCCTTCTATCTTTACATTTGGCTGTCATGTCATTGTACCCGAGATAAACAGATTATGTTCTTTTAGACTTTGTATGTAGTACTCCTTAGATGTTCGTGAGTATGTGACTCCAGTCCCGGGGTAGAGACGTATGTTGGAATTTCTGTATTTTATTCAGTTATATAAATTTAAGTCTTCCGCTAACTATTTTAATTCCGTCACCTTTATTTGATGCTATTAGTTGTTAAAAAGGAACAAGTGTTTAATGAATTTGTTAATTAAGTTGGCTTGCCTAGCTCCTATTAGTAGGCGCCATCACGACCCTCGAGGGTGGGAAATCCGGGTCGTGACAAGTTGGTATCAGAGCCCTAGGTTACATAGGTCTCACAACTCACGGACAAGCTTAGTAGAGTCTGAGGGAACGGTACGGAGATGTCTGTACTTATCCCCAGAGGCTGCCAAGTTACGAAAAATCTCTCCTTTGTTCTTTCTTGTCGTGCGGTTTGGTTTCTCAATACTAATTGAACTTCTACTCTATTTCCTCGCAGATGGCGAGAACACGCGCTTCCTCATCTACAGACCAGCAGTCCGAGCCCTAGGCAGCTACCGCTGGGGGCAGAGGATGAGGCCGTGCTAGAGGCCGAGGTAGGGGCAGAGCTCAGCCCCGAGCAGCAGCACCAGCGGCGGAGCCTCATGTCGGTTTTGACGAAGAGGTTCCGGCCCCAGTCCCAGCAGCGCCAGTGGGCCCAGCTCAGGTCCCAGAGGGGTTTATAGCCACCCCAGTTCTTCAGGACGCTTTGGTCAGATTGGTAGGCTTTGTGGAGAGCGTCACTAGAGCGGGTTTACTTCCAGTAGCACCAGCCACTTCTCAGGCTGGAGGAGGAGTTCAGACTCCTGCTACATGTACTCCAGAGCAGGTAGCTCCCCAGGCTCTGGTTCCAGTGGTTCAACCAGCTGTGGCAGCTCAGCCGGGTATTGTGACTCAGACCGGCGATGGAGCGGCCATGTTCGTAGATGCTTTGTAGAGACTAGATAGGTTCACCAAGCTCTTCTCCACCACATTCAGCGGTGCTTCTTCAGAGGACCCCCAGGATTTCTTATATAGCTACCACGAGGTTCTTCGGAACATGGGCATTGTGGAGTCCAATGGAGTTGATTTTGCTGCGTTCCGTTTATCTGGGTCTGCCAAGACTTGGTGGAGGGATTTCTGTTTAGCCAGACCAGCGGGGTCACCGTCTTTGACTTGGGATCAGTTTCTAGAGTTGTTTCTGGAGAAGTTTCTTCCCGTTACTCAGAGGATTGCTTATCGGAGGCAGTTTGAGCGCCTCCAGCAAGGGTCTATGACGGTCACTCAGTATGAGACCCGATTTATCGATCTAGCTCGCCATGCTCTTGTCATACTCCCCACTGAGAGGGAGAGGGTGAGGAGATTTATTGATGGTTTGATTCAGCCGATTCGTCTCCAGATGGCTAGGGAGACTGGTAGTGAGATCAGCTTTCAGGAGGCGGCCAATGTGGCCCACCGAGTTGAGATGGTTCTGGCACAAGGGGTAGCCATAGAGCAGACAAGAGACCCCGTCACTCAGGTCGTTTCAGTGGTGCCTCATCTGGAGGCAGGGATTCTTATGATAGGGGTCAGCCCTCCAGGCCTTTCCAGTCAGCCCTCCAGGTTTCTCAGGGTGTCCTAAGTGATCGTGGTTTCCGTGGGCATTATTCTGATCAGTAGTCCCTCAGTGTACCGTCAGCTCCCATCAGCGCACTGCCACTTCAGATTTTTCGTGGAGGTCATTCAGGTCGCCAGGGCCAACCACAGCGTTCAGAGGGGTGTTATGAGTGCGGTGAGTATGGTCACATCAGGAGAGCTTGGCCGAGATTGAGGGGTACTCCGTCGCAGCAGCAGGGTCCCCGTCCTATGATTTAGGCACCGGATGCTCCACAGCCAGCTAGAGGTGGAGGTAGAGGCCATAGAGGTGGAGGTAGAGGCCAAGAGAACAGCCAGAGGCGGAGGTCAGCTAGCAGCAGATCGACCTAGGGATACAGTTTAGGGTGGTAGGGCCCAGCCCCGTTGCTATGCACTCCAAGCTAGGCCCGAGGCAGAGGCCTCAGATGCGGTGATCACAGGCACGGTTCTGGTTTGTGATCGAGATGCTTCAGTACTATTTGATCCAGGATCTACGTATTCATATGTTTCATCTTATTTCGCACCATGTTTGGTCATGCCTAGTGATGCCTCGGGTATTCCGGTATATGTGTCTACACCGGTGGGTGACTCTATCGTGGTCGACCGAGTCCATCGTTCGTGTGTTGTAGTGATTGGGGGTCTTGAGACCCATGTAGACTTCTTGCTCTTAGATATGGTTGACTTTGATATCATTCTGGGTATGGATTGTTTATCACCCTATCACGCTATCTTGGACTGCCATGCCAAGACTGTGACTTTAGCCTTACCGGGTATGCCTTGCTTAGAGTGGAGAGGGACTCCAGGTCATTCTACCCGTAGTGTCATATCGTACGTGAAGGCTCGACGTATGGTCGAGAAGGGGTGTCTGGCCTATTTGGCCTATGTTCGTGATTCCAGTGCTGAGGTCCCTCCCATACATTCTGTGCCTATTGTCCGGGAGTTTCCCGATGTTTTTCCTTCGGACCTGCCGGGTATGCCACCCGATAGAGATATCGATTTCTGTATTGATTTGGCTCCAAGCACCCAACCCATTTCTATTCCACCATATCGTATAGCCCCGCTGGAGCTGAAGGAGTTAAAGGACCAATTGCAGGATCTGTTAGATAAGGGTTTCATTAGACCCAGTGTTTCGCCTTGGGGTGCGCCACTGTTATTCGTCAAGAAGAAGGATGGGTCGATGCGGATGTGTATAGATTACCGGCAATTGAACAAGGTAACAATTAAGAATAAGTATCCACTGCCGAGGATTGATGATTTGTTCGACCAGCTTCAGGGTGTCAGGGTATTTTCCAAGATTGACTTGAGATCTGGCTACCACCAGTTGAGGATTAGGGCATCCGATGTCCCTAAGACAGCTTTCCGTACTCGGTACGGGCATTACGAGTTCTTGGTCATGTCGTTCGGGTTGACCAATGCCCCAGCAGCATTCATGGAGTTGATGAACCGAGTGTTCAGGCCATATTTGTACATGTTCGTGATAGTCTTTATTGATGATATTTTGGTGTACTCCCGTAGCCAGGAGGAGCACGAGCAGCACCTTAGAGTGGTTCTTCAAACTCTGAGGGGTAGTCAGTTATATGCCAAGTTCTCCAAGTGTGAGTTCTGGCTGAGTTCAGTAGCATTTCTGGGTCACGTTGTATCAGCTGAGGGTATTCAGGTGGACCCGAAGAAGATAGAGGCAGTCAAGAACTGGCCTAGACCAGCATCAGCTACGGAGATTCGGAGTTTCTTGGGGTTAGCAGGCTACTACCGTCGGTTTGTGGAGGGGTTTTCATCTATTGCAGCCCCGATGACCAGGTTGACCCAGAAGGGTGCCCAGTTCAGATGGTCGGAGGAGTGTGAGGCGAGCTTTCAGAAGCTCAAGACAGCCCTGACTACGGCACCGGTGTTGGTCTTGCCCACAGGATTTGGGCCTTATACCGTCTATTGTGATGCTTCCCGTATTGGACTTGGTGCAGTATTGATGCAGGATGGCAAGGTTATAGCCTATGCTTCGAGGCAGTTGAAGATTCATGAGAAAAACTATCCAGTGCATGATTTAGAGTTGGCAGCTATTGTCCACGCCTTGAAGATTTGGAGGCACTATTTGTATGGCGTGGCATGTGAGGTGTTCACTGACCACAAGAGTCTTCAGTACTTGTTCAAGCAGAAGGAGTTGAATTTGAGGCAGAGGAGGTGGTTGGAGTTGTTGAAGGATTATGATGTCACTATTTTATATCATCCGGGGGAGGCCAATGTGGTGGCCGACGCATTGAGTAGGAAGTCAGCCAGTATGGGTAGTCTTGCTTATATTCCAGTCAGTCAGAGGCCGCTTGCTTTGGATGTTCAGGCTTTAGCCAATCAGTTCGTGAGACTGGATGTTTCTGAGCCCAGTCGTGTGTTAGCTTGCACGGTTGCTCGTTCTTCGTTATTGGAGCGTATCCGTGATCGGCAGTTTGATGATCCCCATTTATGTGTCCTTAGAGACACGGTGCAGCGAGGAGGTGCCAAGCAGGTTACCTTAGATGCGGATGGAGTTTTGAGATTGCAGGGGCGAGTTTGTGTGCCCAATGTGGATGGGCTTCGAGAGTTGATTTTAGAGGAGGCCCATAGCTCCAGGTACTCTATTCACCCGGGCGCCGCGAAGATGTATCAGGACTTGCGGCAGCATTATTGGTGGCGTAGGATGAAGAAGGATATCGTAGCATATGTGGCTCGTTGTTTGAATTGTCAGCAGGTTAAGTACGAGCATCAGAGGCCTGGTGGTTTACATCAGAGGATTGAGCTTCCCGAGTGGAAATGGGAGCGGATTACTATGGACTTTGTTACTGGACTTCCATTGACCCGGAAGAAGTTTGATGCGATATGGGTTATTGTTGATAGGCTGACCAAGTCAGCGCATTTCATTCCTGTGGCAGTCTCCTATTCTTCTGAGAGGTTCGCTGAGATCTATATTCGGGAGATTGTTCGCCTTCATGGTGTGCCCGTGTCTATCATTTCGGATCGGGGTACGCAGTTTACCTCACGCTTCTGGAGAGCAGTTCAACGAGAGTTGGGCACACGGGTAGACTTGAGCACAGCATTTCGTCCCCAGACGGACGGTCAGTCCGAGCGGACTATTCAGATTTTGGAGGACATGCTCCAAGCTTGTGTTATTGAATTTGGAGGTTCGTGGGATCAGTTCTTGCCTTTGGCGGAGTTTGCTTACAACAACAGCTACCAGTCAAGCATCTAGATGGCTCCTTATGAGGCTTTATATGGTAGGCGATGTGGGTCTCCGGTTGGATGGTTTGAGCCGGGAGAGGCTCGGTTGATAGGTACGGATTTGGTACAGGAGGCCTTGGACAAGGTCAAGATCATTCAGGAGAGGCTTCGTCCAGCTCAGTCTAGGAAGAAGAGTTATGCAGACCGTAAGGTTCGAGATATAGCTTTCATGGTTGGTGAGCGGGTATTGCTCCGAGTGTCGCCTATGAAGGGCGTGATGAGATTTGGGAAGAAGGGCAAGCTTAGCCCTAGGTACATTGGCCCGTTTTAGATTCTTGATCGAGTGGGAGAGGTGGCTTATAGACTTGCGTTGCCTCCCAGCTTATCAGTCGTGCATCCAGTTTTCCATGTATCCATGCTTTGGAGGTATCACGGCGATCCTACCCACGTGTTAGATTTCAGTACTGTCCAGTCGGACAAGGACTTATCCTATGAGGAGGAGTCGGTAGCTATTCTGGACCGATAGGTTCGTCAGTTGAGATCCAAGAGTTTTCCTTCTGTTCGTGTTCAGTGGAGAGGTCAGCCTCCTAAGGCATCGACCTGGGAGTCCGAGTCTAATATGCGGAGCCGTTATCCCCATCTCTTCCCCGACTCAGGTACTCCTTTCTTTTGTCCGTTCGAGGACGAACGGTTGTTTTAGAGGTGGAGAATGTGACGATCCAAAGGGGTCATCACCTGTATTCCTACTCCCTCTATACTTTTGAGGCCCTGGAAACCTCATTTGGGGTTGCCTCAAGTTGTGTGCGCAGTCCGGACGCGTAGCCGGAAAAGTTTAAATATGAAATTTGTGAGAAAAATTGTTAAATCTTGGTATTTAATTGATTAAGTTTGACTTCGGTCAACATTTTGGGCAACAGACCCGGACCCGTGATTTGACGGTCCCGGAGGGTCCGTAGGAAAATATTGGACTTGGGTGTATGCCCGGAATCAAATTTCGAGGTCCCAAGCCCGAGAAATGAATTTTTGAGTGAAATTGTTTCTGAAAATAATTAAGGAAATTGGAAATGAAATTTGATTAAAAGACTGTGGTATCGGGCTCGTATTTTGGTTCCGACGCCCGGTACAAGTCTTATATACGGTTTAAGTACTTTCTGTAAAGTTTGGTTGAATTTGGACGTCGTTTGACGTGTTTTGGACTAAAAACTCTAAACTTGATGTTTTATGAAAATTGGAAGGAAATCCTAGGTCTTGAGGCTAATTTGATGATTATGATGTTGTTTGGGCGATTTGATCGCACGGATGAGTCCGTAGGATGTTTTTGATTTTATATGTATGTTCGGTTTGGAGCCCCGAGGGCTCGGGTGAGTTTTGAGTAGGTCTCGGGAGGTCTTAGGATAGAAATATCAAATGGTTGCAGGTTCAGGGAGTTGCAGGCCCCCAGCGCGCCCGCGGTCGATTCCGCGCGGTCCGCGCTGGAAGCCACGCGGCCGCGGTGCATTCTTGCGCGGTCCGCGTGGCTAGGTTCAGGGGGCCAGTGGTTCAAGTCGACCAGCGCGGCCGCGTGCCAAATCAGTGCGGTCTGCGCTGGGTGGGTTCAGAGAGTGTG
The DNA here is from genome assembly GCF_001879085.1 of Nicotiana attenuata. Taxonomy (NCBI): domain Eukaryota; kingdom Viridiplantae; phylum Streptophyta; class Magnoliopsida; order Solanales; family Solanaceae; genus Nicotiana; species Nicotiana attenuata. Next base: position 51,057,275 of record NC_031989.1, read on the forward strand.
AAATTCCAGCTCCTCAGCGCGGCCGCTGTGCACTTTTGCGCGGTCCGCGCTGAGTCTTTAGAAGGGTATATAAGGTCGGGATTTTCAGTTATTTTTCACTTTTTTCAAAACCCAAAACACAAGAGGCGATTTTCCAAACGATTCTTCTTCTCCAAAACGATTGGTGAGTGATTTCTAACTCATTTTCTTTACTCCTTAACATCTTTAAACATAATTTCAAACTTCAAAACAAAGATTTTAATGGGGAAATTGGGAATTTAGGGTAGAACCTAGGTTTTCTAAAATTGGGGGTTTTGGACCTCAATTCGAGGTCCGATTCCAAAATAACTTACATATTTGAGTTCATGGGGGAATGGGTAATTGGGTTTTGGTTCGAACCTCGGGTTTTGACCATGTGGGCCCGGGGGCATTTTTGACCTTTTGGGGTAAATTGATGAAAAATCTATAATTAGTCATTGGGTTTGATTTGTTTAGCACATATTGATAACATGAAGTCCTTATTGCATAGATTTGGTTGAGTTGGAGCCGAATTCGAGAGGGAAAGCGATTGTGGAGGATTGTATTGGCCGTGGAAGTTGAGGTAAGTGTTTGGTTTAACCCTAGCTTGAGGGAATAGGAGTCGAGTCTTGTTTGCTAATTGCTAAATGATCGAGTACGATGTATAGTCATGGTGACGGGTTCCTATACATGGGTGTCTAGCATGACCGTGAGTCCTTATATGTGGATTGTTTGGATATTGTTATGCCTTCCATGCTTAATTGATGGCTTCTATGCGTTGTAAACACCTTGTGAAGGATATTGTGATTGTGGAACTTCGTGGAGCATTGGCTCGGTCTGAAACACAAATGGTGAGAGTATATGAGATGAGAAATGACTTGGAGCTTGTCACGAGTGCTAATGAGAACTAGGATATGAAAATGAAAGAAAAAGAGAAATAACGATTTACTCTTGCATGGTTATTATTGGTTGTTTGTGTACCCTTGTTGGGATTTCCTTCCAAATACTTGTTCACTCCCTTGCCCTTTATTTGTGACTGTTGCTTGGGCAAGGTTGAGAGGTAGACATTACGGATCGGGTTGCGCGCCGCAACAATGTTATGTGAGGATCGGGTTGCACGCCGCAACAGTGATAATTGTGGATCGGGTTGCACGCCGCAATAGTGATAATTGTGGATCGTGTTGCACGCCGCAACAGTGATAATTGTGGATCGGGTTTCATGCCGCAACAGTGATAATTGTGGATCGGGTTGCACGCCGCAATAGTGATAATTGTGGATCGGGTTGCACGCCGCAACAGTTGAAATATATTAGGGTCGGGTTGCGCGCCGCAACAGTTATTGATACAAATGTGTTTAGTGTTGGTATTAGTTTCTTGATCGCCGGAAATTATAAATTGCACCTAGATTGATTACTTTGGATTTACTGTTAATATTGTTATCTCCCCACAGCATGTTTCCCCTCCCATACTGTTAGTTTCCTTGTACTTCGATTTCTGCTGTATATTTATAATTGCACAGGTTTATGTGGGGTCCAGTCTAGCCTCGTCACTACTTCGCCGGGGTTAGGCTAGGCACTTACCAGCACATGGGGTCGGTTGTGCTGATGCTACACTCTGTGCATTTTTGCACAGGTCCAGGTATTGAGCAGCAGCAGCAGCATTAACACGGGGGCAAACCTTCAGTCCAAAGAGACCCGAGGTAGCTTGCAGGCGTCCGCAGGCCCGGCGTCTCCCTTCTATCTTTACATTTGGCTGTCATCTCATTGTACCAGAGATAAACAGATTATGTTCTTTCAGACTTTGTATGTAGTACTCCTTAGATGTTCGTGAGTATGTGACTCCAGTCCCGGGGTAGAGACGTATGTTGAAATTTCTGTATTTTATTCAGTTATATAAATTTAAGTCTTCCGCTGATGATTTTAATTCCGTCACCTTTATTTAATGCTGTTAATTGTTAAAAAGGAACATGTGTTTAATGAATTTGTTAATTAAGTTGGCTTGCCTAGCTCCTATTAGTAGGCGCCATTACGACCCTCGAGGGTGGGAAATCCGCGTCGTGACAGGCGAGCCCAGTACGCTGGGCCTTGGGCGTGTCCGGGGCGTAAGCCCCGATGGCTGAGGCTTAAGTCTCACGGAACTAAGCCCCACACATAAGCCCAGGGGCATTTTATGAGTGCTCCGCCCCAAGGCGAGTCCCAATTCTGCCTTTTAAAACAGAGCTTACCATCTCCAGTAGGTGCAGTGGAAGTACCAAAACCTAACAAACAAGAGATAGTTTAATGAGTAGAATCTGCTGTTAAATTGGGTTTAACACATACATTTGCAGGTTTGCTTGCATGTAAAAAAAACGTCAGTCGGCACATATTTCGACAGGTGTTCTTGATTGTTTAGAAATTGGAGGGACATCTAAAGAAAATTGGAGCAGTTATAAAATAAGAGCTAGAAATCCCATTCTTTGACCAACATCAGCATACATTTGAAGCACGGCGAAGAAAATTTTGGACCCTCGCTAAATTTGGTAAATAGCGTCATGTGTAATATAGATTGAATTAGGCCGATAACCGCCCGATAACCGCCCTATAAGAGCTAAACCGATACCAATCCGCCCGATATCTTATCGGGTGGCTAGCGGATTAATACATCTAAAAGCCGATAACCGATAAGCCAAACCGTTAAGAGTAAATAACCGCCCAATCCGCCCGATAAGCAGCCCTAGCCATTACCGACCAACTTTGATCGATTTTTTTGGACGGTTTTTCCCGAATTTCTAGTAATATAATTTCCCAAATAACCAATTGCCCAGGTAAATATCCCCAAAAAAATATCCCCAGCTAAATTCGCATGTACTACCTAGGGATTTTTCTTCACATTAACATATGATTTTTTCCTCATTTTCTTATTTGTTTACCTACGAATTTTCTCACGGGAATGTATTTGCCGTTTTTTTTCTTCTACTAATATATATTAAAATTACTTATAAATTTAATAACGCTACTAATATATCTTGAAAATTAACGTTAAGAAAAAATAAAATATACGAATATATTAGAAAAATAATAAATAAAATAATATTAAGTTATTTTATTTAAAATAAAATACTTAGTTAAAAATATATTATATAGTATATAATATGGAAGGTATTACATAAATATGAAGGTTTATATAATATCAAGGGCATAATAGACTTTTCAAGTAAAAATGTGACTTTTGTGATAACTAGAGCAAAGTAAAATGATTTTTTGTGTAACAAAAGAAAGAAAAGTGACTTTTGTGTAATGACCACAAACTTGAACGATTTTACGCAACCAAAAAAAAGTGACTTTTGGATAACAAACACAAAAGTTCAATGATCATGGATAAAATTATCTCTGTAATTGAGAGAGTATATGTACGAATTTTGCTAAAAGAGAAAGAAAAAAAAAGAAAGGAGGATGTTCATATTATGAAGTTTTAAAATGCACAAGAGAAAGATAATTTTATTCACGAACAACAGGCTCTTTATACAGAGCAGATACAAACGGAAATACATTAAATGTGGAACAAACTGATATGATGAGATTCTGTGCAGTAGGATACACTAGAATATAGGAAACTAACAAAATTTTAAACCTGAAAAATAGGAAGCTAATAACAAACTCGTAAACTGAAGGATATCAATTATTATCCTTTAATACATATAGTAGTGCTACCTTGGGTTGGACTTTCTCACCTAATTCCATTTTTCAATCTCTCCACTGCCTTAGCCAAAGTAGAAGTTCATGTCTCATTCATATCCACTCCCAGAAATATCAAAAGACTCCCTAAAGTTCCTCCTAACTTAACACACCTTATGAAATTAGTGAAATTCCCAATGCCAACTCTTGATGACAAGTCTTTTGCCTGAAGCTGCTGAAGCTTCTGTTGATGGCAGCTTATGATCTCCTCCAATAACCCATCGAACAATTCATCGGTGATGGAAGACCTGATCATTGGATTATCTCTGATTTCGCGCAACATCGAACAATTCATCGATGATATTTAGTAGTCTATTTTTTGGCGCTGCTGCAACAGGTTTCTCGATTACTGCAACGGTTGTAGGAGTCGTGCCTGAAATCTTGACCTCCTTGCGAGGGTGGTCAACTAACCACCCTTCGTCGAAAAATTGTACTGTGTACTTAGGTAAAATATTACGTTTTAGAGGTATATAACACATATTGAACACCCTTTGTCGTAAATTTTTTTCACTTTTTTTAAATTTGAACACCCTTAAAGAAATTCCTAGCTTCGCCATTGCCTCCTGGGTGTTTGAGGTGCTGCATTTACTCTCCACTTTGTCCTATATCGCAAGTATGAAGCATTAGAGCTTATGTCCTCATGTTGATGCCTCAGGTGCATCATTTGCTCAACGTGCATCTGAAATAATTTACTCGTGCCGCGCTATGGTTTACGTAGTTGTATGCTTTACATAAAAACGTCGACAAGCCTGCAATTCCAGTTGGATTACTACCACAGCTTGAAACATTATCACCATCAACAAACTTGGTCAATTATGATCAATAAACTTGAGTATTTAAAGAATAATAGGGAAGAAATCTGTCCCAGCTAAAACCACTAGAGCTATCAATGCTCTATCTTGTTCCACTAATTTCAATGTAGTTGAACTTCTTATTGTAATGAATAAATTGAAATTGCAAAGGGAACTTGTCCAAAAATGCAGGGGCAAGGTTGAAGGTTCTATTTTCATTTGCCCTTTTGTCTTAACTCTGCTTTTCTATCTTGAGCCTCCTCCCATGGGGAAAATGTGATAGACCCAAAAGTCATCACTTGTTTTAGAAACAAATTCAGCGTTCCGAGGCCTAAAAACCTCCTTTTTGTCTCGCCCGATTTGTGTGCGTGGTCCGGACCTACCTCCAGAAAACCTTCTATGTGAAAATATGAGAAATAGAAATTTCTAGAGTTAAAATTTTATCATGGTTGGCTTCAGTCAATATTTTGAGCAAACAGACCCGGATCCATGTTCCGACGATCTCGGGAGATCCGTAGGAAAATATGGGACTTGGGCGTATGCCCGGAATCGAATTCCGAGGTCCCTAGCCCGAGAAATGAATTTTTAAAGAAAATTATTTTACGGAAAACATATGAGTTTTTAGAAACTAGATGTGCTTGAAATTTGATAGTATCGGGCCCGTATTTTGGTTCCAGAGCCCGCTACAGGTCTTATATGTGGTTTAAGTTAAGTTTGTGAAATTTGGTAAGAAACGGACTTGAAATGACGTGAATCGGACCTTATTAGAGAAAAATGGGAAAATTTGATGTTCTTAAGTGATTTCATGATTTTGATGCTAAATTCATAGTTGTGGATGTTATTTTGGTGATTTAAATGCACGAGCAAGTCCGTATGATGTTTTTGGGTTAGTGTGCGTGTTTGGTTTGGAGCCCTGAGGGCTCGGGTGAGTTTTGGATAGGCCACGGAGTGAAATTTGGACTTAGGATGTTGTAGATTTTAACTGGTATATTGCAGGCCTGCAGGCTTCGCATAGACTATGTCGCAAATGCTAAAGAGCCCAGGCCAGCATCACCTCGCAAATGCGACAAATGTATCGCAAAAGCGACTTCGCAAATGCGAGAATAACAGACTTCTGGGTTCGCAATTGCGAACCCTGGTCGCAATTGCGACATCAGAGACCTGTAAATTCATAATTTAGACGCATTTCAACCATTTTTCACACTCTTTCAAAACCAAAACACTCTTGGGCGATTTTTCAAAGACATTTTCTTCTCCAAATCGATTGTAAGTTGTTTCTAACTCGTTTTCTTCAATCTTTAACATCTTTTCACATGATTTCAACTCAAAATTAAAGGTTTTCATGGGGGGAATTGGATGTTTTGGGTAGAACCTAGTTTTTTTTTAAATTTTGGGGATTTGGACCTCGATTTGAGGTCCGATTTCAAAACAAATTGTATATTTGAGTTCGTGGGTGAATGGGTAATCGGGGTTTGGTTCGAACCTCGGGTTTTGACCATGTGGGCCCGGGGTCGACTTTTGACTTTTGGGAAAAACTTTAGAAAACTTATTTCCATGCATTAGAATTGATTTATTTAGAATTTATTGATTTAATTAAGTAACTTGTGGCTAGATACGAGCGAATTGATGGTGGAATCAAGAGGTAAAGGGATAGTTGAGGCTTGAATTGTGTTCGAGGCATCGAGGTAATTGTTTGGTCTAACCTTAGCTTGAGGGATTAGGAGTTGTGTCCTATTTGCTATGTGTTATTTGTTGAGTACAACGTATAGGCATAGTGACGAGTATCTATACGTTTGTGTCAAGCATGCCCGTGAGTCTTATGTTATGATTAATGTGACTCCATTTATATTGTTCACGTGTAATGTGATGATTGCTATTGTTGAGCAAGGTTTGTGGAAAGAATATTGGTATTTGAACAGTGAAGAGCGTTGGCTCAAGTTGTGAAGCGAATTATGAAAGAATAATTGGCAACTGAACCTTATGGAGCATTGGCTCAAATTGTGAATCGAGTTGTGAAGTAAATGAGAAAAAGAGAAGAGAATTATGGTATTGTTCCCTTGCTGGGACGTTGTTGCTTTTAATATTATTCCCTTGCCGGGATGTTATTTTTTTTTTTTGTATTGTTCCCTTGCCGGGATTTTATTGTGATATTATTATGATTTCATTTATTTCCTTGCCCTTATTGTTTGTGATTGTTCTTTGGGTGAGGAAGAGTGTTGAAGCACGAAGGGTGATGCCGTGCATTATTTTTGTGAGGAAGAGTGTAAAGCACGAAGGGTGATGTCGTGCCGCACGATGTACAATTCTGTGCCAATTATATTGATTTTCATGGTGAGGACGAGAGTAAAAGCACGAAGGGTGATGCCGTGTACTTGTCCTTGATTTTCCTGATTATACTGATAAGTGAGTTATGGTGTTCTTTACGTTTACTTACTGAGTTCCTATTGTTACTTGATTTTATTGTGAGTTTATTGATTCCCTTGCCCAAATTGCTCTGTGATTGTTGCTTGGGTGAGGAAGAGCGTAAAATACGAAGGGTGATGCCGTGTATGATATTTGTGAGAGAGTGTTAAAGCACGAAGGGTGATGTCGTGCATTGTTTTGGTGAGGGAGTGTTAAAGCACGAAGGGTGATGTCGTGCACTTGTCTTTGATTTCCTGATTTTTATTGATAGCTGAGTTATGGTTTCTCTACATTAAATTGTTGGTTTTCTCGTGATACTTGTTGTACCCCGCAGCATGATTTCCCTGGTCTATCTTCAATCGAACTATGGTGATCCTTTTATTTACTTGTTGTCCTTCTGCTATTTTTCGATGTCCCCGCAGCATGTTTTCCCCCTCCCATCCGTCTGTACATTTCTGCTTTTATTTTCCGTTGTTTATGATTTAACTGCATAGGTTTAATTGGTAGTCTGGTCCTAGCCTCGTCACTACTTCGACGAGGTTAGGCTAGGCACTTACCAGCACATGGGGTCGGTTGTGCTGATACTACACTCTGCACTCTTTTGTGCAGATCCCAGTGCTGTAGATTTCGGACCGCAGTGATTGTTGCTTCTTGTTCATCAGGCGACCCAAGGTAGTCCTGCAGGCGTCCGCAGGCCTTGGCGTCTCCTTCTATCTATTATTCCTGTTTCCTTCTTGTAGTTCTAGAGACAGTGTTGTATTATTTCTTTCAGACCTTTATTTGTAGTAATCTTAGACAGTCTGTGAAGTTGTGACACCAGTCTTGGGTAGATTGTTATGGATTGATATCAGTAGCATTATTACAACTTGAAATTAAATCTTCCGCTTGTTAAATTTTGTTGATTATTAACGGTTGGTTTATAACTGTTAACGAATTTAAAAATGGAAACAAGGCAAATAATTCAGTTGATTGGCTTGCCTAGCTTTCACTAGTAGGCGCCATCACGACTCCCGAGGGTAGGAAATCCGGGTCGTGACAAAAAAAACGATTAAGAAAAAAGTAAAAACAAATAAAATTCTAATTATCTACATTATACTACCTAGTAATTATTTATAAGGACACAGATGAGCTTTGTACTGCATGGTTGCTCTTTTTGTTAATCCTGGTCAACAGATGAGCTTTTTGTACTGTAAGTTTTGCAACTTTATCTTTGTAGCCATTTAAATTTTAAAAAAACGAATTAAATAGAATAAGTAAAACTGAGATTGAAATAGAGACATTATTGTCTAAGACCTCAATTAAATAAATTTCGTATTAATTGTTTTTTTGTTGTTGTTGTTGTTGTGTGTGGTGGGGGGGGGGGGGGGGGGTAGGGACATACGTTCTTATCAGTTGCTTAGATATATTGACATTCGTTCTTTTCAATTTATCAATACTCTTTAGATAGAAAACGTTTCTTCTAATTATTCCTTGCTTCTATAGATTTTCTTGCATTCAAAAGCACAGTATCTGATTGAGTAATAGGTCTACCACTTAAAATTCCATCTTAGTGCAACTTGACTCGAGTCTCCCAAGAAAAACTTTGATTTAAAACACAGTGGTTGAATTTGCAAGTAAAGGCAATCCATCTTGCTACCCATACTGCCAAACAAGATCCTAGGTGAACGTTGTACTTCTTATCATTCCCATGCACAGTCATGAAAATGCATGATCCAACCTCGTACAACAAACTTTTAAGAAAGCTTTGCCAATATAAAAGCTATCTTTTTCACTTTCTCGTTAATACAAACAATGTAATAGAGAGAGCATACATAAAAATTCAGCTAAAATGAGAAAGAATGATGTTCATGTAGTAATGCTACCCTGGTCTGCATTTGGTCACCTTATTCCATTTTTCAATTTCTCCATAGCCTTAGCCAAGGTAGGAGAAGTTCATGTATCATTCATATCTACTCCCAAGAATATCAAAAGACTCCCTAAAGTTCCTTCTAACTTGACACACCTTGTGAAACTAGTGGAATTTCCATTGCCAACTCTTGACGACAAGAGTCTTTTGCCTGAAGATGCAGAAGCTTCTGTTGATCTTCCTTTAGAAAAAATCCAGTACTTGAAAGCAGCTTATGATCTGCTCCAAGAACCTATCAAACAATTCATAGCAGATAAAAAGCCTGATTGGATTATTGTTGACTTCTTCCAATATTGGATAGTTGAGATTGCTGAAGCTTATGATATCCCTACAATGCACCTCAGTGTTTTCTCAGCTGCTTCAAGAGCTTTCTTGATTGCAGCAAGAGCTTCAGGACCGATTCCTGAATGTCTCACCTCACCTGTTTCTGAGAAGCTGGAATTTTCATCAACTTTGGCTTACCGGAGTTATGAAGCATTAGAGCTTTTATCTTCATCTTTCCTAGAAGATGCCTCAGGGCTATCCTATGCTCAACGCTCAGCCAAAATATTGAGTACATGTCGAGCTATGGCTATACGGAGTTGCAAAGAATTCGAAGGTGATTACTTGGATGCGGTGCACAAACTCATCTCTAAGCCGACTATTCCAGTTGGATTACTACCACCTGAGACATCATCACTAGGAGGAGAAAACTTGAATGGGGATCAATCGTGGCAGAGAATCTTCAAATGGCTCGATCAACAGAAGGCTGGGTCAGTTTTATTTGTGGGATTTGGAAGCGAGTGTAAACCTAGTAAATACCAAGTAGATGAAATAGCTTATGGGGTTGAGCTTTCTGAGCTACAATTTATATGGATACTACAGAAGCCTAGTTGGAGTTCAGATGAAGTGGATCCTTTGCCTGCAGGTTTTGGGCAGAGGACAGGGGAGAAAGGAGTGGTACACATTGGATGGGCCCCACAGAAGGAAATTCTGGCACATCCTTGTATTGGGGGTACTCTAACTCAAGCAGGCCTAAGTTCTACCGTAGAAACTCTACAGCATGGGCATGTACTTGTTGCTCTGCCATTTGTGTATGATCAGGGGTTGAATGCAAGATTGTTAGTGGAAAAGGGAATGGCTATTGAAGTAGAGAGAAAGGAAGAAAATGGGTCATTTACTAGAAAGGAGATAGCCAAGGCATTAACATACGCCATGGTTTCCGAGGAAGGTGAAGAGCTTAGAGCTAGAGCTAGAGAAGCTGCTGCCATATTTGGAGATAGACAGCTTCATGATTCTTACATTGCTAGCTTTGTTGAGTATCTGAAAAAGAAGGAGTAGGGAATAAAACTCTGCTCTGTCCGCATTTTCTTCTACTTCCTATGCAGTGGAAATTTTAATTAGAATTATAAACAACAATTTGCAATGGCATTTAACATTACTTGCTTCCTCTCAGTGGATTTCTTTTACAATGTATCCACAACACCAAGGATTAGCTAAATGTTGCTTGATTATAAGGGCTGTTTGCAGGAGAATATTATGTTCTGTCAAACCTTACTCTGAATACTTAAAGAGTGCAATCGTCGACGAATGAAGAGAAATTCTTAAATCATTGGCTGAATGAACAGAATATCATAAGAATATGTTCAGATATAATCTGATGGCTTTTTCACATACATTTGCCCTATCTTACATATAAACTCTTACTTCTCCTAGACTTCCAACTCATCCTTTATATTACCTCCTATTTTAACTACACTTGTAACTTAAAAGTTTCTTGAGAGAGGGATTGGACTTTGGATGTTGTTGCACACATATTGCTAAGTTTTGCAAATATCAACATAACTGAATAAACTTCTATGAAACAACAGAAGCCCAGGTAAAATTTATTAATAAGATCTCAAAGCAAGCGATTAATTTCGTATGTACTGGGCTACTTCTTAGCATTAGCAATATTGAAGGTCAGGTGCACTCCACCTCTAATTATAAATTATATCTCAACCTGATCCTTATACATTCAGAAAAGAGACGGACAAAATCAGCATGAAGCTAATGAACTTTAATCATGAACAGGAAAAGAGAAAGAATATTTATCGATAGTTATGGTCGTCCTTTCCCAGCAACTTTCTCCATTTATACAACATGTACAGGACCTTGTGGAAGAGCTTTCATGATCTTCATGGCGGTCAGCATCATTACGAGAGCACCAATATATGAAATGGTGGAAATTTATTCAGACAAAGGGAATTTGAAAAGGCTAGTTCAGGTTAAATTCTCTAAAATAACAAAGAGCCAGAGATGGTAAATTGAAGAACCAAACAGTGGTTCTTGGCAGCTAGTTACAACTACAATTTTAATAAGTATGACAAACAGGAAAGCCCGTAAAGTGTAAACAGAATTAACAATGTGATAGTGCACATCTTTCAATAAATTATATTTTCTAGCATATGCATATTTTGAGTTGAACATAGTGTATTGGGGAAAATTATATTTATGTATATGATGACGTGTCATGACGTATAGACTGGTCAAACAGTCAAAGAAATAAGGTTGGTTAACAGATACGAGCAACAACAGATACGAGCAACAACAGATGCGAGTAAATTAAATGGAGGGGGTACGAGCAGTCATACAAGTAATTCAACGCTCGTACCTATTCAAGACATTTGAAACTCAAAGATAGTGAAGAATCAAAGGAATGAATCTAACAGCAAAAAGGAGCCCAGATACAGCATTTAATGAGTATTAATTATTGGAAACGTTAGAGAATATGTATTTAATGTATATGATTGCATAACGTAACATTTAAAGTCATTAATTGCCCATAATAGCATTATTATGACAAAGGTAAGGCTCGTATCCCAAAAGAGCTATAAAAAGGGAAGAAACAAACAATTGTAGGGGGAAGTAACTATTGGAATATACTTTGATTTACCAGCTTTCATACTTGGTTACTCTAAAATTTATTTCTTTATTTACTTTTTCGATTATCAATAACCCGATTCTTCTAAATTCTAGTTTTGAGTAAAATCCTATTTTTTGGTTAAACACATAGCATTTCAAGATGATGAAAGGTAATTTGAAACCTAAAAAGCACTCAACAAGGATAATCACCACAAAATAATGAGATAGGTAGTAGAGAGTTAAATTAAAGAGAATATCACGCCTGACAGGAAAACGATGAATTTGGAATATTAACATGGCAATTTTCAGCGTGAGACCCATTTTTACACCTCCACCCTCCGATGATCCGACAAATCTTTAAAAATATACAAGTGGATCAATGGAGGGTCGAGTTGTAGAAATGGAGCTCGCAAGTCACAACTACACATCCTTCAGTTCACAGAGAGTTCCGCCCTTAGCTAGTGGTTCTTCAGTGATTTTTAGCAGAAGCTCTTAGAATTTTCTTCTGGGTTTGAAGGGTTTTATTTTATAGAGAAGTAATATGAGATTTTGGAGGGAAATTTGGGGAAGAAAGCGGGAATGGCTGATGAATTTGGCGCCAATGCTCAAAAATGAAAAGGGTTGTTCTGTGTAGAGTTGAATTTTCCAGAGAAGGGGATGGAGATTTTCGTGAAGGTGGTGAGGGAGAAAGAAGGAAAAAAATAAATACTTATAAAAAAACTGGCTAATCCGTTTGGATAAAAACTTAGGAATATCTGTTTACACTAAACTATACTCCACTAGTTTATCATTACAAAGTAGTATACATTAAGATGAAATTATGTATTAATTAATTATAATTTAACGATAGAATTATAATTGAAGATAAGTATTATATATTTATTGTGTTGAGATAAATACCGGGGTGAATTGTTCTTCATTTTCTTTCTTCTTTCTTTTAAAAAAATTACATGATGAGCCTTAATTATACTTTGTGTAGATACTTTCTAATAACGAGTATACTTACCCGTGCAATGCGCGGAGAATATTAAATAAAAGTAATTTTACAAAATTCGTATCTTACCAATATTGTTATTTTTACTGCTTTATTGTTGGAATTTCTTGCCGCCCTAATTGTACGATAATGCATTATAAACTACTTTACTTTGCATATCACAAGCAATGAACTTTACATTTGTGTAAAATTATTTTAACCTTAGAATGCAAAAATATTTTTGGGAAGCTCCAGCATTCTTCATATTGGGAAGGAACTCCTGCAAGAATAGTCATGCTAATTGGACTTCAAATGTGTAATTTCGAGTACAAAAGAAGGACTGGATTTTGAAAAATGATGAAAAATAAATGATTTTAATGGATAAATCATTTTGGTAAGTATCTTAAACTTGTCAATCGAAATAATATAGAAGGATGTTACTAACACTTAGTTTATCATATGAAGTTAGTTGCTGCATATAAACACAGGTGCATAATATTCATTTAACTCAGATAAACCTGCATAACACTCAATAGAAAATCTATCCAAAGCATATGACAACAGCAAACACTTACCAATTCTCACAACAAGATCTATTCTTCTCCCTAAGACATAATTTTATATATTAATAACTCAGCAACAACAATGTATTTCAGAAACTTTGGGACATCTTCAATTTTTGCAAAGCAGCTATAAAGATATTATTCATCCATCAAAAACTGTCCAATTCAAAGTGTCCGGATATCATAGGCACTGGTTGACTGAGCCGATGCCATGTAACGTCCAACACAAACCTTGTTATACATTTCTAATATATGTACCTTTTAGCATGACGATAACCATTTGTTGAGGATTTATTCCCTCAAGATTGTGTTGCTCAATCTTATGTCTAAATTAAAAGCTACAAAATCAGCCTCTAACCCAACAATGAGAAGGATGACTTCAATTTTTATGTTTTTGCGTCTCTGTCGATTAACAGAGAAAATAACTCGATATAATGGAACAGATAAAAATTGTTAAAGCAAAAGCAGTTTTAAGAAAAGAGTCTTGAAAGTAAAAAGTCATATATGATAAACTAAATAAAAAATAGTTATTAAGCCTCACAAAGTTACTTTTAGTATCTCGTAAAGTTATTCACAATACATAATAACTGGACTTGTATATAAGTAAGAAAGACGTAGATTTGAGGCTTGAGTTTGTCAACATTATCATCACCTTACTTTTCTTATTAAGCCATTTAAGAATATAAGAAAATGTATGAAGACTAATATTTGTTGTTGTCTCTACACAAACTCTTTTCCAGTATTGTTTTCTAGTAACAAAAACAACAAATCAGCCTATGAAAAACGGATCTCCAAAGAGAGATGATGATAGAAGAAATTATGAAAAGGAAGAATGTAAGTAAAAAATTGATCTTGCACGTCTAAAATATAAGGTAAGTGATATGCTTGTAGAAATATAATGAATAAACTTCCATAATGTTCATAGTACACATGCGAAAAGCAAGTCAAAAATGGAAGAATCTAATAATAATGAATATTAATCTGGGTGCGAAACGTAAAAAGCTAATTCAGTTCTATCACGAGGTGCATCTTCCTCAAATACAACTTTGTGCATCTGAATGTCCTTGAGACGGTGTAAATGTCTAGTTAACAAAAAGGCCACATTTTGGACAAAATTTTAATAAATTAACAAAATAGAGGCCAGAACATATGCAAAGATAAATCTTTAATGACATGCATCTTCCTCAAGTACAACTTTGTGTATCTGAATGTTCCTGAGACAGAAAAAAGAATGTGACGAACCGGCCGGTCGTCTTAAGAATTAACGCCCCAATCCCCTATTATCTGCTTTCCCCAAGTTTATTTCTGCCATTTTGATTTGCCGAGATGTTCGGTTTTGAGTTTCGAAGAGTTCTGGGACACTTAGTCCCTAAATGAGAGCTTAAGTGTTGGAAAATGGTCCATAGTCAGAACAGGATAAAGACGGCCTCGGAACGTAAATCCGATGGTTCCGTTAGCTTCGTTAGGTGATTTTGGGGTTGGGGGCGTGTTCGGAACGTGTTTTGGAGGTTCGTAGCTAATTTAGGCTTGAAATGCCGAAAGTTCGAATTTTGAAGTTTCCGGTTCGATAGTGAGATTTTGATCCAAGGGTTGGAATGGAATTCCGGAAGTTGCAGTAGCTCCTTCATGTCATTTGGGATGTGTGTGTAAAATTTCAGGTCATTCAGACGTGGTTTGGTTAGGGTTTTGATCGAAAGCGTGTTTTGAGAGAAAATGAAGTTCTTAGGCTTAAATCGGTGATTAATTCGAGTTTCCGATGTTGTTTTTGGTGTTTTAAGGATTGGTACAAGTTTGAATGGGGTATTACGTGATGTTGGTGCTTTGGGTTGAGGTCTCGGGGCCTCGGGGTAATTTCGGATGGTTGACGGAAAGATCGGAGAAGTATTGCAGCAGCTGAAGCATTGCTACTTCTGGTATTTTCGCATCTGCAGCTTGGGAACCGCAGATGCGGTACCGCAGATGCGGCATGGAGGACCGCAGAAGCGGGTTGGCCATGCTCATCAGGTTCGGCAGATGCGGCGGTATTTCCGCAGAAACGTATCCGCATCTGCGAGATCAGGACCGCAGGTGCGGTATTTTAGATTTTTAAAGGTTCCGCAGATGCGGTAGGATTTCCGCAGAAGCGGATCCGCATCTGCGAGATCTGGACCGCAGGTGCGGAATTTTAGATTTTAATGAAACCGCAGAAGCGGCTTAAGTTCCGCAGAAGCGGGACCGCAGGTGCGGTCCCTTGACCGCAGAAGCGAAAACCACTGGACTGAAATATGAAATTCGAGGGTTTAGTTTCAAAAGTTAGAAAAATCAAATTGGAGCTCGGGAGAGGGCGATTTTGAGAGGGATTTGAAGAGGAGATCAGTGGGTAACGTTTCTTTAATCCTTTCTAGTTATATTCCATCAATCTATAGTTAATTTTATCATTTAAATTCGGATTGGGGATCAAAAATTGGGAAAAATTGGAAGAAACTTCTTAGACCGAATTATTGAGTTTTGAGTGGGTGTTTGACCTCCGATTTGGGAGATTTTTATATTCTTAGACTCGTGAGAGTGCGAGGGTTCTGAAAATATAAAAAACTATCCGGTTCCGAGACGTTGGCCTGAGGGGCATTTTGGTCATTTTACCTAAATTCGCGTCTTAGCTTTAAATTTAATAGTATAATCAGTTGCTTGAGATGTTATTTATGATATGTAATTGAATTGAATAAATTTGGGTGATTTGGAGTCGGATACTCGTGGCAAAGGTGTGGTTTCGAGTTGATTTTGGAGCCAGCTTGAGGTACCTTTCCCCTTAGGATATGATATTTGGTATTTGAATGCCTTGTACGTGAGGTGACGAGCGCGTACTTAAGCTAATTGTTGAAAAAAACCGGTTTTACTTTATATATTTAGACTGAGTTTCTTCCTTATCTGCTTTAGTTTATTCGCAATTATAGACTGTGTTAGCTAGAAAAGCATGCTTAGTTGTTCTAAATTGTCTATTTGTTCAAGTTGCCTTGTTTGCACTACGTGAAGCATGTTAGGGTAGAACTACCTGTTGCCTTGTATTTTTGAGCTTTATTTCTGAATATTCTTCGTGCTGTGACTGCGTATTTACATTGGGGCTACGGATGTGGGATTCCGGTAGCTCCGCCCCTGTTTGTTTACTTTGGGACTACAGGTTAGATTCCCGGTAGATCCCCCTGCACATTTACTTTGGGACTACGGGATTCCCGGTAGATCCCCCTGCACATTTAATAGTCGGACTACGGGACGGTATCCCGGGAGATCCTTCGGATATACTCATATGATGGACTACGGGACGGTATCCCGGGAGCTCCTTGGACAGTTGATGAAATGGACTACAGGACGGTATCCTGGGAGATCCTCGTTGTTGGTATTGGTATTGAGCTGTTTTACTCTGTGTTTGTCTTATTCTCTGAGTGTTAATTGTTGTCTTGTATAACCTGTTTTACTTCATAGCTGTACTCATACTTCCGTTTATTTCATGCTGTTGCAAGATTTATTATTATGCTTATTCTCGGTAGGGCCCTGACCTTCCTCGTCACTACCCAACCGAGGTTAGGCTTGGCACTACTGAGTACCGCTGTGGTGTACTCATGCCCCTTCTGTGCATGTTTTTCATGTGCAGATCCAGGTACTTCATCCCAGGCGTATCACTCTCGAGGCGGAGAGATCTAGCTGAGACTTCGAGGTACTTCTGCCGCGTCCGCAGACCAGGAGTCTCTATCTTATTCCAACTTTAGTAGATAGTCTTTCCTTTCTTTCAGTTGTTTAGACATTCTGGAGTTAGAGCAGTGTATTACTCTTCTATTAGCCTGTGTTTCCCGTGAGTTTTCGGGTTTTGGGGTGATATTGTAGACTTCCGCATTATGGAGTTGTATATGCCGGGCGGCATTTATATACAGTTCCGTTTAGTTGTTCAGTTTTAATTAATTATTCCGCAAGTTATTTTATTTTTCCGCATTGTTAGGCTTACCTAGTCGTAGGGACTAGGTGCCATCACGACATGTTCACGGAGGGCGAACTGGAGTCGTGACAAAGAAGCACCACATTTTGGATAAAACTTTAATAAATAACGATAGATATGCCAGACTATATGCAAAGATTATCTTAATATACCAAGAGGAGAATGTTGTAACATGATAAAAGGCTTAATTTCTAATTACTTTTCCTTTGCATTGTGTTCCACTGCCAGAAGGAGAAGGGGTCAACTCTGTAGCATGCACAAATAATGCAGATCTAATATAAATGTGGGAAATAATCTATTGAAAAATATTACGTTTTTATGATTTGAAGAGAATGACTAACACATTTATATACCTTATTTTGTCTTTTATTCACTTGTTCTCTTGTATTATTACATCCTAGATGATTTGTTAATATATATATGAAATGCTGGTTCAAATGATACCTGCTATCAAAGTAGAATATTATCAAGACATGATATGCTGGTTCAAGGTTATAGTAAAATTAGCACCAAGGACTGAAACCAACCATAAGTCTCTCTTATGAGTTTAGGTTCTCTTTTGTCTCTGAGTCCTAAAAGGATGGAGTTGTAATGTTAAATTATTAGCTTTGCTTCTATGATGGTCAGAAAGAGAAATAACAAAATAAATTATTCACGATCATGTTGGTAGTCCAACAAATAAAAAGGCTGGGTCAAAAATTGAATATATTACTTTCTTTTATCCTCAAATGCCTTCAATAATATTGGACATCTTGAAGAAAATGATTATAATTAATAAATTGATACTAATTATTTATTTTTATCAATGACATTTTGAAAAATCTCAATGCGGAATAGTAAAGCTCCTAAAATACCACAAGCTAGAAATTAATAATGGCAGCGAGTAATACAAAAACATATCACTCATTGCATGTACATTGGAAAAGGAAAGTTTTCATCAGATCATTCTAAACTCAGCTTTTTCCTATTTTTTATGTTGTTCTAGTTCTAATGACTAAGACTTGATGTTTATCTTACCTAAAAAGAAAAAGGAAAGAAAAAAACTTAATGTTTAATCCAAGCTAAACCAATAAAGTTACTTTGAAGGTAAATATGCTAAATTAAAATACCAAAAAGCACAATCTAATGACTAATTTTACATTCACAACCTTTCCAAATTAAAGCAATACATAAGGACAATGAGAAGAACTTACTTGAGATGCTCCCTAGACCACCCAACATATCTTGGTGAGTCTTTTATAGCCACTAATTTATCTTTATCTTTGTATGTTACAAACCAGCCATGTGCAATCTCGGGAAAAGTCTTCACAGATGCATATTTACAATTGCTATGAGGTTTGACTTGTTGGTTTATATAATGACATCTTATTAGTCTAATATTTTTTTAAAATAAAATTACTTGGAACGTTACAATGCTAATTTTCCTTCTACTTGTTTGAACTTGTAACTTACATTGAACATCACAGAGCAACCTCAGAGGCTCCACAAATTCACTATCACATTCATATTCACACACAACTAATTAAGGCTGTATGTGGTCCCGGGCCCTGGCCTAAATGGGCTAAACGGGCCGGGCTAAACGGGCCTGGGCTTAGCGGTCCCGGGCTCTGGCGGTCCCGGGCTTCGCGGTCCCGGACTTCGTGGGCTCAACGGGTAGGACCAGCCCGTGACGGGCCTAAGCCCATATGGTCCTGGGCTAAATGGGCCGGGCTCGTGGGCTTAGCGGGCCTAACGGGCTTTTTTTATTTCCGGGCTTTTTTTTTTTTTTTAATTTTTTTTATTTAGGGCAATTTCTTGTAAACCATATGTGTATGTATATATATAAATTGCTCTTATGCATGGCTATATAAATATATGTGGTATATATAATATAGAAATCTAATTATTAAAGTGTTTGACGAAAATGTAAAATAACAAATCAATAGTAAAACTAAATTGGCATGCATAATAAATTAATAACAAAGTACAACATGAAGCATAAATACGTCTAATAATTTTAAAATAACACAAATTGTTGAAAAATCTTAAAGACGAATTTGCGGATAAATACCCTCAATACAATACTTTATATGCCTCCTTAAAATGCCTGTGGTACACCCTGGACGAAAATTTAAGACTCTTTCACAGTTCTTGCACTTTAATATTTGGCCTTCTTCATTTTCTTCAAGCACTTCATAGTATTGCGACACAAATAAGCGCACTCTTTCCGAACGAGGCATGATTTAACTTGAAAATTAAGATTGAGACTTGAAGTCTTGAAAATTGGAGATTGAGAGATTGAGAGAAATTTAGATTGAGAAATGAGTATTGAGTATTGAAATGAAGAAGAGGGGGGGGGTACTTATAGTGTTAGAGAAGGTTAGTTTTGTAAATTTTAAAAAAAAAATGGCTATTTGTGCAATTAATATGACCGTTGGTGGTCATTGGGGGTGGGGCCCTCATTTTGAAAAATCTTGTTTTGTAGTATATATAGTACTACTTCTTCATGTATATATAATATNTATTCTATACGCAATAATGCGTTTTTGCATTATCCACTCCTCGTCTATCCAATGACTTGTAACAGTTAGATAATTACAGTCATTATTACTTCTACCAATATCAGTAGTAATAGAAATCCGATTAGTTATATGAGTAAATAATACCGCAAATATTGTTCATATTCATGTTTATATTTATAAATATCGCTCTTAACTGTTGCGCGAGGCCAACCTTTATAAGTAGGATTAGAAACTTTTCTAATATAATGCACAAAATTAGGGTTAGAAGGAAAAGTATATGGTAAGCACATAACAGTAACCATCTTTGCTAATTCTTCACGATCTTTATTAGGATCGTAATATAAAATACCACCGTCACAGTGTTAATTCCTGGTTGAACTAGATTTGAACTTGTACTAGGGTTAACCGCAGTATCTACACTTGTCCCCTCTTGCTGCGCTTTCATTTGTAAATATTTAACTTTATCTCTAGGGTGTGTTTGTATGTGCCTAGCCAAACTACCCGTACCGCTACGGTCTCCAGTATATTTATGCGCCAGCAATTTCCCACAAGTTTTACACCTAGCCTTATTTTGTTCTCTTACTTGAGTAAAAAAATTCCAAACTAATGATGTTTCTAGGCGTTTAGAAGGTTGTCTATTAAAAGTAGGGGTTTCTACAGGTGGGTCGGGCGGGACATCAGTTGGGTTATTAACAGGACTAGTAGGTGAATCATCTAAATCCGGTTGGGTTTCATCTACATCCTCATTTTCCTCATCATTTTCTAAGATAGTTTGATTAGGATAAAGAGTATTCATAACTTCTTCATTTAATTGTTCACCTTGTGCAACATTATGGCAAAATTCACTATCGGAAAATTAAAAACAAGGGTTATCACTATCAAGAATAATAGGAGCAGCAGGACGGGTAACAGGTCTGGGTCGGGGAGCCGGGGGAAGGGTAGTAGGTTGGAGACTACTTTCACCAATTTTAGCTTTTCCCTTACCACCAAACATTTTTTTCAAAGAAAATGCCATATTAATTACAATTATGCAAACTAAACACACAAAAATATATTCTTAAAAGTTAAGAGTTGGAACGAGTTTACCGAATTGCCGAACAACTTCTTGAAAATTGAAAATCGTTGAAGACTTGAAGACTTGAATACTTCAATTCACCAACTTCACAATTTTTCACGAAATTGCAATAATAAAATAAGCAATTATAGAAGAGAAATTAGATATAGATTGAGAGAGATTGAGATAGATTGATGAATTGGTGAGTAAAAATGAAAGAATGAGGGGGTATTTATAGTTAAGAATTGGGGAAAAGTGTAATTATATAAAGTTTGGGGTTAAAATAAAGTTTGGGGGCCAAATGGCTATTTTTTAAAGTTCCAAACGGTTGAAAATTAAAGGCCAACGACTAGATTTTAAAATCTGACCGTTGGCTATTTTTTAAAAAAAAAAAAAAATTTTTAAAAAATAGCCGTTGGAGCCCGTTAGGACCGTTAGGCCCGGTTGAACCGGCCCAGGACCGCCTGCCGGTCCCGGGCTTAGCGGTCCCGGTCTCGTGGGCCTCGTGTACAAGACCGGCCCGTCACGGGCTTCCTACCCATTCAGGGACCGGCCCACCAGGACCGGCCCGCCGGGACCGTTTAGCCCGTTAGGACCGCGGGCCCGGTCCGGTCCCGGTCCCAGACCGGCCCACCAAACAGCCTTACAACTAATACAGAAAACACATGAACACAAGCCTTTTCTTCATAAGGAGATACACTAAAATTGCAAATTTCTCTATACATATACAATTCAGTCTAAACCATTGCCTATTCGGTGATTTCAAAGCCATTTACTCATCAACCTCTTTCTCACCTATTTTCATGGTTGTTCAGTCACATCTTTCGACCGAATAACCTTATTTACCATAGCACTATCACGCCACTTCATAGTTTAGCAATTCAACCATCTTTCTTTTTTCGCATATAAAACATTAATCACTGATTTGAAATGAAGGCATCTTATATTATTTGTTTTTCTCTGCTTGTACAATATTTGTCTTTTTCGAGTTTGTGGGATATACATGAATTTTAGTTTGAATTTAAAGGATGTTGCCTACTTAAACTTAGAGTGTCATTCATTATTGGGATTCTATGAAATACTTCCTTTTGTCCTCACTTGCATTTAGATCAATCTTCTGCATCTTAAGGATTGTTTTATTTACAACAGCGATCCAACTATTAATATATAGAGAGAGTTTTATGTTTCAAGATTTTATGAACGAAAGCTCAAGCGTCATATTTGAAATCCTATTTCATAGATCTTCAAAGTAATACTTTCTAGGGTAATTCATTTTATTCTACGTATAAACATTTGTATTGTATAGCGAAAAGCATGGATTCGAAGCATTTTATGAAATACAGTTTAAATCTGTTGATTCTGAAGAATCCTTTTTTGTCTCTTACCTTGCTACCACGACCTTCACATGAGTCTCTTCTTGAATTCACAATGTTAGTGTACCACATCGCGCATGTATTAGTTTAAGAAGTTGAACTTGCCAATTCATAAAAATAAATAACTATTTTTGTTATTTTCAAATGGACAAATCAATATACGACAATATATAAGAAATCAAAAGCGTACCTTGTTACCACGACCTTCACATGAGTCTCTTCTTGCACTCATAATGTTAGTGTACCACATCGCTCCTGTATTAGTATTAGAAGTTGAACCTGCCAATTCATAAACATAAATAACTATTTTTGTTATTGCCATAAATGGATAAATTAATATACGACAAATATATAAGAAATCAAAAGCGTACAACAAAGGTAAATCTATATCTCATTTTTTTTCTTTTTTAGAGTTAAATATCCAAAAAAATTCAAATACATTTTTTGAGATTAATTTGGTGAATGATTGAGCCAATTAAGATGCAAGAAAGAAGGACATATAAAGTTTCAAGATCAAAACTAATAGGATTTAAAACAAAT
Source organism: Nicotiana attenuata (assembly GCF_001879085.1). NCBI lineage: Eukaryota > Viridiplantae > Streptophyta > Magnoliopsida > Solanales > Solanaceae > Nicotiana > Nicotiana attenuata. The sequence goes on from NC_031989.1 coordinate 51,079,936, forward strand.
AATATATTTTTTGCACACCAAACTGATTAAAGAAACAAATGCTTTATATATATATATATATATATATATATATATATATATATATATATATATGTGTGTGTGTGTGTGTGTGTGTGTGTGTGTGTGTGTGTGTGCATATTGAAATGGAAAGAATGATTCCACAATTTATCGAATTTCAAGGTATGACAGATGAGACTATAAGTACCAGTTAATCATTACTTAATGTATCCCTTTCGCCATACATATATTAAACCTTGCACATAAATCATCTATGCCACAAGTCCAAAAATAGAAATGCTAAAAACCAACAAAAGTTTTCTTAAATTATATAGCAAATTATAACGTGACAATCAGTCAATAGAATACCGCCACAGGAATGCACCAAATGAATCTCTAACAAGCAATATACGAGCATGTGAATTTAAAGGATGTTGCCTACTTAAACTTAGAGTGTCTGTGATTATTAGGATTCTACAAAATACTTCTTTCTGTCCCCGCTTGCATCTAGAACAATCTTCTCTATCTTAAGTATTGTTTTATTTACAACAGCGATCCAACTATTAAAATATATAGAGAGTTTTATGTTTCAAGCTTTTATGAACGAAAGCTCAAGCGTCATATTTGAAATCATATTTCATAAATCTTCAAAGTAGTACTTGCTAGGGTAATTCATTTTATTCTACGTATAAACATTTGTATTGTATAGCGAAAAGCATGGATTCGAAGCATTTTATGAAATAAAGTTAAAATCTGTTGATTCTGAAGAATCTTTTTTTGTCTCTTACCTTGTTATCACGACCTTCACATGAGTCTCTTCTTGCATTCACAATGTTAGTGTACCACATCACTCATGTATTAGTTTAAGTTGAACTTGCCAATTCATAAAAATAAATAACTATTTTTGTTATTTTCATAAATGGACAAATCAATATACGACAAATATATAGGAAATCAAAAGTGTACCTTGTTACCACGACCTTCACATGAGTCTCTTCTTGCACTCACAATGTTAGTGTACCACGTCGCTCCTGTATTAGTTTTAGAAGTTGAACCTGCCAATTCATAAAAATAAATAACCATTTTTGTTATTGCCATAAATGGATAAATCAATATACGACAAATATATAAGAAATCAAAAGCGTACAACAAAGGTAAATCTATATCTCATTTTTTCTTGTTAAAGTTGAATATCCAAAAAACTTCAAACACATTTTTTGAGGTTAATTTGGCGAATGGTTGAGCCAATTAAGATGCACGAAAGAAGGACACATAAAGTTTCAAGATCAAACTAATAGGAGTTAAAACAAATAATATATTTTTTGCACAACAAACTGATTAGAGAAACAAATGCTATATATATATATATATATATATATATATATATATATATATATATATATATATATATATATATACTTTGGACCAAAAACAAGCAAGAGGTGGAATACCACAAAGAGAAAGTGTACCTAATAAAAATGTGATTTTGGTAATTGGTACATGTTTTCTTATATATAAGCATGTGTACTGCAAAAGGTAAATGCTTAGCCACTACTCAGGGTAACTATCCTGAAGCAAAGGCAATGCCTACCTAGTAGCAATTCAAAGGCCATTTTTTCTTGGTCCAGAAGAATTATTGAGGCCACTAACTTGCACTTATCAACTTTCTGGTTCAAGTGGGTATTAAATCAAACAAATATATGATCACTAAATGGTAAAAGATCCACTGAAAATTTTGTACACGGCAGATAACAAATAAAATTTGATGAAGAGCCTCATTCAATAAAAGAACACCGAGTACTTTGTAAAAATTCCTCGATAACTTAAACCTATATCAATGAAATAACATTTATCAAAATATATGTAACAGAAGATTTTGCCTTTCTTTTTATTTGTCACGACAAATTTTCTCCCTCCGTGAGTTGTCGTGACGGCACCTAATCTCTACGACTATGTAAGTCTAACACTTGCGGAAAATAAAACAAAAGCATGAATATTGACCACTAACAGTAACCATATCTAATAAGCAATTGAATGCCACTCGGCATATACAATTATCACTTCTGAAATGTACCAAACAATACACAAAACTCGGAAACCTGTAAGTCACAAGCTACTAAGAGTCTTAACTTTTCTAACATAGTGGGATAGAGGGGGACTCCGAGGATCTGCGGGCGCGGGCAGATGTACCTTGAAGTCTCCAGTGAGCAGCAAAGACTGCAACTAGTGATGAGGCTGGTAGGATGAACCTGGATCTGCACACGAAAAATATGTGCAGGAAAGGGTGTGAGTACACCACAACAGTACCCAGTAAGTGCCAAGTCTAACCTCGGTCGAGTAGTGACGAGATCAGGTCAGATCCCTACTGGTATAAATATAATGAGATAAGACAGAATGAAAGATTACAGTAAAAATAAATATGGAAAAATCTAACAAGAATAGAATTTAATGAAAAATAATAGCTTAGAATATAGTGATAACAACAGGGGATCTCCCGGGATACCGTCCCGTAGTTCAAAACATAAATGTGCAGGGGGATCTCCGGAATACCGTTTCGTAGTCCCAAAGTAGATATGCAGTGCTGGAGGATCTCCCAGAATACCGTTCCGTAGTCCCAAAGTAAATATGCAGTACGGGGGGACGAAATACCGTTCTGTAGTCCCAAAGTAAATATGCAGCTCAACCATTATAAACAACAGTTACAGCAAGGAAGCCTACAGTTTAGACTAAGTTCAAATCAAAGAAAGCAGGTAATTTTACTAAACATGCTGCACAGGGTTTAAATAAGCAATTAAAACACGAAGGCATACTTTTCTAATCTAAACAAGATATTTACATATGTTAGTGTAGTTCAAACAAGGAGAAACAGATTATGACTCAGTGAAAGTTTTACAACAAATAGCCCGTGTACGTACTCGTCACCTCACACGTACTCAGCGCTCATATATCACACAGTACCAAAACCTAAAAGGAGTTTTCCCACACAAGGTTAGGCAAGCCACTTACCTCGAACCAAGCTCAATCAATCCGAAACAATGCTCTTTCCACGAATATCTGACTCCGAATGACTGAAATCTATCCAAAGCCAATTACATAACGTAAATATAGCTACAAGAAACTAATCTAACTAACGAAATCAAAGCAAAGGCAAGAAATTAGAAAAATGCCCAAATAGCCTCCCCGGGCCCACGTCTCGAAATTTGGTAAAAGTCACAAATTATGAATACACATTCACTCACGAGTTCACTCGTACCAAAATTATCCAAATTCGATGCCAAAATCCCACTCAAAACTCAGAAACTCGATTAGGGACTTTTCCCCCATTTTCCCAACTTTCTCACTCAAATTCCTTAATTAAATGAAGAAAACAATAATATATTAATGAAATATAACCAAATTCGAGTTAGGAATTGTTACCCCAAAGCTCTCTCTGAAAATCCCTCAAAAATTCGCCAATTCCCGAGCTCTCAAGTCCAAAAATAGAGAAATGAATCAAACCCTCGATTTAGCCCCTTTTTCTGCCAGTCAAACTGCATCTGCGGACCTCTCTTCGCACCTGCGGCGCCGCATTTGCGGTAAATCCTCCGCTTCTGCGGAAATCACTTACTCAGCTTACCTCCGCTTCTGCGACCACTGACCGCATCTGCGCATGTCGCAGGTGCGGAAATTACATCGCACCTGTGGAACCAAGCTCGCACCTGCGCTTAACTCTCCGCTTCTGCGGCCATCGTAAGTGCGGAAAAACCTTCGCACCTACGGACTCTGCTCCACTCACCCCAAGTCACTTCTGCGATCCATGATCCGCTTCTGCGGGCTCACACTTGCGGTGACCACTCCGCAGGTGCGATTACACCGTACCAGAAAATCTTCAGCAATAACACAACTTCAACCTTTGATCCGTCAAGCACCCGAAACTCACCCGAGGCCCCTGGGACCTCGACCAAGCATACCAAACAATCCTAAAACACCATAGGAACTTAGTCGAGACCTCAAATCACATCAAACAACGTTAAAAACACAAATCACCATCCAATCCAAACTTAATGGACTTGAAACTTCAAATTTCCACAACCGATGCCGAAACCTATCAAACCACGTCCGATTGACCTCAAATTTTTCACACAAGATATATTCAACACTACGGACCTACTATAACTTCCGAAATCGGATTCCGGCCCCGAAACCTATCAAACCACGTTTGACTTTCGCCATTTCAAGCCTAAATGATCTACGGACCTCAAAAACACAATTCGAACACGCCCCTAAGCCCAAAATACCCAACGAAGCTAACGGAATCGACAGAATTCCATTTTGGAGCTGTCTTTACATGGTTCGGACTACCGTCCAAATTTTAAGACTTAAGCTTCTATTTAGGGACTAAGTGTCCCAAAACACTTCAAAAGCCAAAACGAAACCTCCCGGCAAGACACATAAGCCGAAAAAGATACAGGGGAAGCAGTCAACAGGGGATCGGGGCTATTACTCTCAAAACGACCGGACGGGTCGTTACATCCTTCCCCTCTTAAGACAATCGTTCGTCCTCGAACGAGCATAGAGACATACCTGAAGTGGTGAAAAGATAAGGATAACGGCTGTGCATATCCTGCTCGATCTCCCAAGTCGCCTCCTCGACCGGCTGACCCCGCTACTGAACCTTTAATGATGCAATGTTCTTTGACCTCAGCTTCCGAACCTGCCTTTCCAAAATAGCCACTGGCTCCTCAACATAAGACAGATCCTTGTCCCACTGGACTAAGCTGATATCCAACACGTGAGAAGGATCACCGTGGTATCTCTGGAGCATCAAAACATAAAATACCGGATGAACTCCTGCTAGGCCGGGAGGTAAGGCAAGCTCATAAGCAACCTCCCCAACCCACCGCAACACCTCAAAGGGACCAATGAACCTTGGGCTTAGCTTGCCCCTCTTTCTGAACCTCATAACGCCCTTCATAGGTGAAACCCGAAGCAAGACTCGCTCTCCAACCATAAATGAAACATCGCAAACCTTCTGGTCTGCATAACTCTTCTGTCTGGAATGGCTGTGTAAGTCTATCCTGAATCACCTTAACCTTCTCCAAAGCGTCCTGAATTAATTCTGTGCCCAATAATCTAGCCTCTCCCGGCTCGAACCAACCTACTGGGGACCGACACCGCCTACCATTCAGATCCTCGTACGGTGCCATCTGAATGTTGGACTGATAACAGTTGTTGTAGGAAAACTCCGCAAGTGGTAAGAACTAATCCCAAGAACCTCCAAACTCCATCACACACGCACGAAGCATTTCCTCAAGAATCTGAATAGTGCGCTCGGACTGCCCGTTCGTCTGAGGGTGAAATGTTGTGCTCAACTCCACCAGAGTTGTCACGACCCAAATTCCATTATAGGTCGTGATGGCGCTCAACACCATTGTTAGGCAAGCCAACACTGATCTACTAGTGAGTTCTTATTTATTTTATTAAACAATCCCAATATTTACTTAACTTAAATTTAAAACGGTCGATAAATAACGAATTTATAAAGCAACTAAAACGGGAATGACTAAAGAAAATCATAATTTTAGGAGTACAACCCAAAAATAATAGTCTGCTAATGTGTGTGCCAGGATCTAGTGTCACAAGTACGAGGGAAACTAGTAGAATGTACAAAAGTATAACTATACTACTGCCTGAAATAGAATAGACAGTAATAAACAAAAGGAGAGACTCCGGCATGCTGCTGAACGGCTCAGAAGGGGGCAGCTCACCGTGAAATCTCAATCAAGTATTAGGTATGCGCACCGGATGGGTAGCTAGATGCACCTGCCTCGGATCCTGTACAATTAAGTACAGAAACAATATGTACCCAGTAAGTATCCAATCTAACCTCGAAGAAGTAGTGACGAGTTGCCGAGTTGACACTTACTAGGGTCAATAATAATATAATTTAAGTATTACTCTAAGCATGAATAGCATGAATAATAATGACAATTTAAGAACAAGGAGCAGTAAGATATTCTTTCATAAACAACATGTCAATTTCAGTCAAATCATGTAACAACTTACATTTCAAAGCATTTAAGCAGTGTAAATCACGGAAAGTTCCAAATAAATAACATGCGCACATTATGCTGAGGTCGTACGGCCCGGTCCTATATAATATTAAATTGTGCAATGCCAGAGGGCCAAATGGCGCGAACCATAGATGCATCTATTTACTACCGAGGCGCTCGGCCCGATCCACAAATAACAATTTATTTTTAAGGAAGCACACATTGCCCAATTACAGTCAAGTAATTCATACAAATTCTTAAGTAAGTGAGTATAGCCGTCTATATTTGTTTTACCAATTTCCAGCATGACTTAAGTGATCTTAGTAGCAAGTAAGGATGCAAGCATTGGAAGTATAACATGATGCGGGTCCTAAACTACCCGGACAATTAGCATAATAGTAGCTACGTACGGACTCTCGTCACCACGTCCGTACGTAGCCCCCACAGATAGTTACATACATTTATTTAATTCACCTATGGGGTTAATTCCGTCTTACAAGGTTAGAAAGGAGACTTACCTTGCCCCAAAGCTTACCTCCAAATTCAAGAATGCGCTCAAACCCTCAAATCAGAGCCGAACGATCCAAACTATTCAAATGGGGTAAGAACTAGTCAATATATGCTCAAGAGTTCATATTCTAACTATTAAAGTAATTCCCAACCATAAATGCAAGGTTGCTAAAATTCATCCCCGGGCCCACGTGTCCGAATCCCGAAAATTTTCGAAGAAAGTTGTTACCCATAACCTTAGGATCAAGAATATATGATTTCTACTTCATTCCATAACAAATTTCGTGGTTAAATCTCATTTTTATCAAAAACTAGGTTCTACTCTAAACACATAATTTTCACTAATTTACATGTTGAAATCTACCCATAAACTATGTACTAAACTCACATTAAGTAGAAATTACCTACCTCACAAAGCTAGGTTGAAATCTCCCCTTTTGAAGCTCCCAAATCGCCCAAGAATGGAGTGAAATGAGTCAAAAATGATAATCTCCCGTAATAAATGAAGGCCACCACCTTCAGCGATTTTCGCACCTACGGTGCGTCGACCGCATATGCGGTCTCGCTTTTGCGGACGATTGTCCACTTCTGCGGAAATGGGTCGGGCCAGCTGGGGCCGCATATACGGATGGGTGACCGCTCATGCGGTTTCGCTTCTGCGGAAGAGGAGCCGCATCTGCGAAATCTGGGCTCCTCCCCTTGGGTCGCATCTGCTGGCTCGCACCTGCGGCTGGCCAACCGCAGGTGCGGTTATGACAGCAACTGGAGCTTCAGCTCCTTCTCAAATTTTCAACTTCGTTCGAGCCTCGTCCGATTGACGCTCAGGGCCCCGGGGCCCCACCCGAACATGCCGACAAGTTTGGAATCATAAAACGGATTCGCTCGAACCCTTGGAACGCCCAAAACAACATTAAAACTAAGAATCACACCTAAAACCATATGAATCAAACTTATGAACTTCAAGTTCTTCAATTTACTTCCAATGCGCCGAAACGTACTATACTAATCGGAATGACACCAAATATTGCGTGCAAGTCATAAATGACATTCTGGAACTATTTTCGGTCTTAGAAATCCGTTCGGACCTCGATATCCCAAAAACCTGCTCCAAACCAAATTTAAAGAACTTCAAAACCCTTAAAGAATCAACTTTCACTATTAGGCGTCAAACGCTCTCGGGTCATCCAAAATCCGATACGGACATACGCCCAAGTCCGAAATCATCACACATACCTGTTGGAACCTTCAAATCCCGATTCCGAGGTCGTTTACTCCAAATATTGACCGAAGTCAAACTTGGCCTTTTAAGCTAACCTTAAGGAACCAAGTGTTCCAATTTCAACCCAAACTCTTCCAAATCCGGGACTAGCCATCACCGCAAGTCATAAATCAATAAAAGCAAGTACGAAAAGTATTATTTAGAGGAATGGGGTTCTAGAAAGCAAAACGACTAGTCGGGTCATTACACGAGTACCCAACTCATGCTGTACGGCTCTCCAAAACCGTGATGTAAACTGCGTATCCCGGTCAGAGATGATAGATACCGGCATGACATGAAGCCTAAAAATCTCACGGATATAAAATCGAGCCAGCTACTCGGAAGAATAGGTAGTCATCACAGGAAGGAAATGAGCTGACTTGGTCAGTCTATCCACAATCACAACTGCATCAAACTTCCGCTGAGTCTGTGGGAGCCCAACAATGAACTCCATAGTGATCGGCTCCCATTTCCACTCCGGAATCTCTAACTTTTGAAGCGATCCACCCCGCCGCTGATGCTCATACTTCACCTGTTGGCAATTTAGACACCGAGCAACATACTCTACTATGTCCTTCTTCATCCTCCTCCACCAGTAATACTGCCTCAAGTCCTGGTACATTTTCGCGGCACCCGGATGAATAGAGTACCGCGAGCTATGAGCCTCTTGAAAACTCACGCAAACCATCTATATTAGGCACACATAACCTGCCATGCATCCTCAATGCACCATCATCCCCAATAGTAACCTCGTTAGCATAATCGTGCTGGACCGTGTCCTTAAGGACAAGCATGTGGGGGTCATCATACTAACCCTCCCTGATACGATCATAAAGAGAAGATCGAGAGACCGCACAAGCCAATACTCGTCTAGGCTAAAAAATATTCAGTCTCACAAACTGGCTGGCTAAGGCCTGAACATCCAACGCCATGGGCCTCTTTGCTACTGGTAGATAAGCTAAACTCCCCAAACTCTCTACCCGGCGACTCAAAGAATCGGCCACCACATTGGCCTTCCTCGGGTGGTACAAAATGGTGATATCATAATCCTTAAGCAGCTCTAACCACCTCCTCTGATGCAAATTAAGATCCTTCTACTTGAACAGATGCTGCAAACTCCGGTGATCAGTATATATCTCACAAGGAACACCGTACAAATAGTGCCTCCAAATCGTCAATGCATGAACAATAGCAGCTAACTCAAGGTCATGGACAAGATAGTTCTTTTCATGCACCTGCAGCTGTCTGGACGCGTAAGCAATCACCCTACGGTCCTGCATCAACACCACACTGAAGCAAACTCGCGACGCATCACAATAATTTGTATAAGACCCCGAACCTGAAGGCAATACCAATATTGGGACTGCAGTCAAAGCTGTCTTGAGCTTCTAAAAGCTCTCCTCACACTCTTTCGTCCACCTGAACGGAACACCCTTCTGGGTCAGCCTGGTCATAGGTGTTACAATAGATGAAAATCCCTCAATAAATTGACGGTAATACCCAGCCAAACTAAGGAAGCTCCGGTCTCTGAGGCTGAGGACGGTCTGGGACAACTCTGCACTGCTTCCACCTTCTTCATATCCACCTTGATCCCTTCACTTGACACTACGTGACCCAAAAAATGCCACGGAATCTAACTAGAACTCATATTTTGAGAACTTTGCATATAATTTATTATCTCTCAAGGTCTGAAGCACTGTCCTCAGGTGCTGCTCATGATCCTCCCGACTCCGGGAGTACACCAGAATGTCATCAATAAAGACAATGAATAACGAGCCAAAATAAGGCTGAAATACATTGTGCATCAAATGCATAAATGTTGCTGGGGCATTGGTAAGCCCAAATGACATAACAAGGAACTCGTAATGACCATACCAAGTCTTGAAAGTAGTCTTCGGGATATCTGGCTCCAAATCTTCAACTGATGATAACCTGAGCGCAAATCAATCTTGGAAAACACTCAGGCACCCTGTAACTGATCAAATAGGTCATCAATACGAGGCAATGTATACCGATTCTTCACTGTAACTTTGTTCAACTGGTGATAATCAATGCACCTACGCATAGAACCATCCTTTTTCTTCACAAACAAGACAGGAGCACCCCAAGGTGACACACTGGGCCGAATGAAGCCCTTATCAAGCAATTCATGCAATTGTTCCTTCAACTCCTTCAATTCAAGAGGGGCCATTCGATAAGGAGGGATAGAGATGGGCTGAGTGCCCGGCAACAAATCAATGCCAAAATCAATGTCTTTGTCGGGTGGCATGCCCGGAAGGTTAGCTAGAAACACATCAGGGAAATCCCTCACTACTAGGACTGACTCAACTGTAGGGGTATCAATACTGACATCTCTCACATAGGTTAGATACGCGTCACACCCCTTCTCAACCATTCAGCTTTAAGGAATGAAATAACTCTGCTGGGAGTGTAATCTAAGGTACCCTTCCACTCTAATCGCGGTAACCTGGCATAGCCAGCACCACGGTTTTAGCTTGACAATCAAGAATAGCATAATGGGGCGACGACCAGTCTATGCCCAAGATAATATCAAAATCTACCATGCTGAGTAATAATAAATTGGCTCTAGTCTCAAAACCACTAAGAGTAATCAAACATGACCGATAAACGCAGTCCACAACAAGAGAATTTCCCATGGGAGTAGATACATAAATAGGGGAACTCAAAGAATCCCGAGATATGCCCAAATGGGGGGAAAAATAAGAGGACACATAGGAATAAGTGGAGCCTGGATCGAATAGAACCGATGCATCTCTATGACAGACCGGAACAATACATATAATGATAGAATCGGAAGCAACAACCTTTGTACGAGCAGGAAGGGCATAGTATCTGGCCTGGCCTCCCCCTCTAGGGCGACCTATACCTCCCCGACCTCCACCTCGAGCTGGCTGAGTAGGTGGAGTGGCAGTTGGTGCCGTAATCATGGTCTGAGAACCTTGTAGAGCACGTTGTGGCTGAGAAGTCTGTGGAGGTGCACCCCTCATAAGTCTAGGGCAATCCCTCACCATATGGCGAGTATCGCCATACTTAAAACAAGCTCTGGGAGGACGTGGCGGCTATGACTGACTCAGGCCAGGTCTGCTGGACTGATCACTGAAAACACCCCGTGCAGGAGGCACACTTGATACTGGAGGTGCATAATAAGGCTCCTGAGGTCTAGGAGGAGCTGGAATACCACTGGCTGCTGGAAGAGCTGAATGAACGGGGCGACTCACATAACCCCTACCATGGCGAACTCCAGCTGGGGCATGGGCACCAGAATAATGGCCCGACTCTCGAGACCTCTTGGCCTCTCTCTCCTCCCTATCCCGAGCAAGCATGCCGTCCACTCTCCTATCAATACTCACCACCTGCTAATACGGGATATCCATCTCTAACTCTCGGGCCATGCTAGTCCTGATGCTGGGAATGAGCCCCTCAATAAACCGGCGGACCCTCTCTCGAACTGTAGAAACCAAGGCCGGTGCATGTCTAGCCAAGTCACAGAAACGGACTGCATACTTTGAAACAGTCATAGCAGCCTAGCGCAACTGCTCAAACTCCGCGCGCCATGTGTCCCTGAGGCTCTGAGGGACATACTCTCTCAAAAACATGTCCGAGAACTGAGTCCATGTAAGGGAAGCTGCTTCAACCGGACTGTCCAACTCATAATCACGCCACCACTGATAGGCTGCTCCTCGAAGCTGAAAGTCAGTGAAAGACACCTCACTCGACTCTGCTATACCTATAGTGCGGAGGATACGGTGGCACTCCTCCAGAAATCCCTGAGCATCCTCTGATGCTAGACCACTGAATGTAAGAGGGTCGTACTTCATGTACCTCTCGAGCCTCCACTACTCCTCCTCTGAAGCTGTTACCCTACCCTCGGGCTAAACTGGGGCTACAAGTGGTACTGGTATAACCTCCGGGATTTGACCAACCTGAACCCGCTGCTCCGGGATGCGGGCGGCGGGAGTTTGTGCTCCTCCCCCAACCTGAGATGTCGCTGCAGCAAGGGGAATCAACCCTGCCTGAGTTAGAGTGTTGTACATGCTCATGAACTGTGCAAGGGTCTCCTGAAGAGCTGGAGTAGTAGTAGTAAGCGTATCATGTGCATGTGCTCCGGCTGAAGCTACTGGTGGCTCCTCTATAGCAGCTCGTGCACGTGCTCCGGCTGTACCACGTGGACGTCCTCGACCTCTACCTCGGCCCCGGCCTCCGGTGGCTCTAGCAAGGGGCGCGGGTGCCTGGTCATCTCTGGCTGCACGTGTCCTCACCATCTGTGATTGGAATTTTCCTAACAGTTCCATAGCCTCCCGAAGATAAGTACAGACATCTCCGTACCGATCCGCGAGACTCTAATAAACCGGCTTGTGACTCACGACTCCTATGAATCTAGAGCTCTAATACCAACTTGTCACTACCCATTTTCTCCCTCCGTGAGTTGTCGTGACGGCACCTAGTCTCTATGACTAGGTAAGCCTAACACTTGCGGAAAATAAAACAAAAGCATGAATATTAACCACTAACAGTAACCATATCTAATAAGCAATTGAATGCCACTCAGCATATACAATTATCACTTCTGAATTGTACCAAACAATACCCAAAACCCGAAAACTCGCGAGTCACAAGCTACTAAGAGTCTTAACTGTTCTATACATCATTTCTACAGAAAGAAGGAAAAATGAACATAGTGGGATAGAGGGGGACTCCGAGGATCTACGGGCACGGGCAGATGTACCTTGAAATCTCCAATGAGCAGCATCGACTGCAACTAGTGATGAGGCTGGTATGATGAACCTGGATCTACACACGAAAAACATGTGCAGGAAAGGGCATGAGTACACCACAACGGTCCCCAGTAAGTCCCAAGCCTAACCTCGGTCGAGTAGTGACAAGATCAGGTCAGTGCCCTACTGGTATAAATATAATTAAATAAGACAGAATGAAAGATTACAGTAAAAATAAATACGGAAAACTCTAACAAGAATAGAATTTAATGAAAAACAACAGCTTAGAACACGATGATAACAACAGGGTGCAGGGGGATCTCTCGGAATACCGTTTCTTAGTCCCAAAGTAAATATGCAGTGCTGGGGGATCTCCCAGAATACCGTTCCCTAGTCCCAAAGTAAATATGCAGTACAGAGTTCAAATAAGCAATTAAAACACTTAGGCATGTTTTTCTAATCTAAACAACATATTTACATATGCTAGTGTAGTTCAAACAAGGAGAAACATGTTATGACTCAGTGAAAAACGGAGTTTTACAATAAATAGCATGTGTACGTACTCGTCACCTCACTTACACGGCACTCATATATCAAACAGTACCAAATCCTAAGGGGAGTTCCCCCACACAAGGTTAGGCAAGCCACTTACCTCGAACCAAGCTCAATCAATCCGAAACAATGCTCTTTCCACGAATATCCAACTCTGAATGGCTCAAATCTAGCAAAAACCAATTACATAACGTAAATATAGCTACAAGAAACTAATCTAGCTAACGAAATCAAAGCTAAGGCAAGAAATTAAAAAAATGCCCAAATAGCCTCCCCGTGCCCATGTCTCGAAATCGGGTAAAAGTCACAAATTATGAACACCCTTTCACTCACGAGTTCACTCGTACCAAAATTATCCAAATCCGATGTCAAATCTCACTCAAAACTCAGAAATTTGATTGGGGAACTTTTCCCTCATTTTTCCAACTTTCTCACTCAAATTCCTTAATTAAATGAAGAAAACAACAATAGATTAATGAAATATAACCAAATTCGAGTTAGGAATCGTTACCCCAAATCTCTCTCTGAAATCCCTCAAAAATTCGCCAATCCCAGAGCTCCCAAGTCCAAAAATGGAGAAATGAATCAAACCCTCGATTTAGCCCCTTTTTCTGCCAGTCAAACCGCATCTGCGGACCTCTCTTCACACCTGCGGCGCCGCATCTGCGGTAAATCCTCCGCTTCGGCGGAAGTCACTTACTCAGATTACCTCCGCTTCTGCGGCCACTGACCACAATTGTGCATGTCGCAAGTGCAGAAATTACATCGCACCTGCGGAACCAAGCTCGCACCTACGCCCAACTCTCCGCTTCTGCGGCCATCGTAGGTGCGGGAAAACTTTCGCACCTGCGAACTCTGCTCCACTCACCCTTAGTCGCTTCTGTGATCCAAGACCCGCTTCTGCGGTCTCGCACCTGCGGTGACCACTCCGCAGGTGCGATTACACAAGTACCAGATAATTTTCAGCAACAACACAACTTCAACCTTTGATCCCTCAAGCACCCGAAACTCACCCTGTCACGACCCAAAATCCACTAAGGGTCGTGATGGCGTGGGACACCATTGTCAGGCAAGCAAACCAAATTACTTAGTTAAATTCTCGTTTTAAATACTTTTGAAATCTATGATTTTTCTTCAAATTTACCAATTAAAAAGATAATTCGCTTCCAATTCAAATTAAATGATAAGCAACTAATACAAAATACTTCATAACCATCCCAGAACCCGGTGTCACAAGTGCATGAACAATTTCTAAGAGAAATCGAATAAAGTACAACAGCTGTCCGGAATACAATTGGACAGAAAATAAATAGAATCCTGAGAGAGACTGTACTAGCTGCGGGTCGCCTCGAGGAAATGCAGCTCACCTAGTCTCCGGGCCGCCCGTGCTGCTACGCCCAATGGGCCAGTAGAAATACTTGTACCTGTGCAACAAAATGCACAGCAAGTGTAGCATGAGTACGAAAACAATGTGTACTCAGTAAGTATCCCGCCTAATCTCGAAGAAGTAGAGACGAGATGGCAACTTCGACACTTACTAATGGTCAAATAATAATATTATTAAAGCGATGACTCACGAATTTATTAAGGCCAGCAGTAGATTCAAATGAATTACTAAACAGATAAAAGTTCCCTTTTATTAAAAGTTTCCGTATTCATAATCCATTAATTAACAATTATCTCAAGTCGGGAGAGCAGATGGCAATATCAATAAATCTCAAGACAAGCAACTCAAACATGTGCATCTCATGTCGAGGTCGTACGGCTCGATCCAACATAAATGTAAAATGTGCACTGCCGAGGGTCGAGCGGCCCGAACCATAGATGCATCTATTACCCCGCTCGCGAATCATACATGCGACGCGGTCAAATTTAAATAAACAATCACCCTTCTCGCGTACTAAACATGTGACGCAGGTACACATAGAGATACATGCTCAAACAGCAATTAAAAATTCTTACGGGGAACATTTATCCCATTAGAAGCCAATTCTCTTTTAATGATATAAGAAATAAAGTTTAATCCTCTTAGAAATTCATTTACCAATTCGATAGGATTTAAGACATTCAACTGTCAATAAGGTTACAATTATTCCAAGTATAGCATGCTTTTGGGTCCTAGACTACCCGGACTTATACATATTAGTAGCTACGCACGGACTCTCGTCACCTCGTGCATACGTAGCCCCCACAAATAGGAGCACATAACCAATTATTTCACCTATGGGGACAATCCCTCTCACAAGGTTAGAAAGAAGACCCACCTCGCACCGAAGATCCATAACCGGCATTCCACGCCCTTCCGAAGACTTGAATCGATGCCACATACTCCAAAACTAGCCAATGATTATGCTAATTAATCAATATACGATAAACTACTCATTTTAATCCAATTTATAACAATTCCTAACCCCGATCTAAAAGTTGACAAAAACGCCCTCAGGCCCACGTGCCCGGATTCCGAAATTTTTTGAAGATTAAGCTTACCCATGACTCCATGAACTCAAATATATGATTTTCTCTTAATTCCATACCCAAAATCGTGGTCAAATTCCAAGAATATCAATTTTCTAGGTTTTCCCTCAAACCCCAAGTTTTCTACAAATTTCCATGTCCAAATCCGTATATAATCATGTATTTAACTCAAAACTAACATAAATTACTTACCTCATGCTTGGTGGTGAAAATGGCACCTCAAAGTTGCTCCAAATCGGCTCCAATGGAAGAAAATGGGGTTGAAATGAACCCAACCCCCGATTTAAAAGAACCTCACTGCCTCCAGCATTTCCGCATCTGCGGTCAGGGGACCGCATCTGCGAGAAATGGACCGCATTTGCGAAATGGGCCTAAGGAGCTGGGACCGCTTCTGCGGTCTCTAGGCCGCATTTACGGAGCCGCTTCTACGGTTCCTGGCCTGGCCTGCCCTGGGCCGCTTCTGCGATGGAAGGACCGCATCTGCGGTCTCGCACCTGCGGTCCACCAACCGCAGGTGCGGTTATGACAGAAGCAGCAGCTTCAGCACTTCTCAAAATTCCATTTTCTATCCGTTAACCACCCGGAATCCACCCGAGGCCCCCGGGACCCCAACCAATCACACCAGCCAGTCCCAAAACACATTACGGACTTGCTAGAGGCCTCAAACCATATCAAGCAACGCTAAAACCACGAATCGACCTCCAATCCAAGCTTTATGAACTTTAGAATTTCAAAATTATACTTTCGATGTTTAAACCTATCAAATCACGTCCGATTGACTTCAAATTTTCGCACAAGTCATATTCGACATCATGGACCTACTCCAACTTTCGGAATCGGATTCCGACCTCGATATCAAAAAGTCCACTTCCGGTCAAACTTCTCAAAACCTTCAAATTTCTATCTTTAGCCAAATGGCTCCAAAATGCTCCACGGACATCCGAATTCACTTCCGATCACGCTCCCAACTCCGGAATTACCACACGGAGCTACTCCCAGACTTGGAATCCCAAACGGACATCGATAACACTGAAATGCACTTCAACCCAAACTTATGAAATTTCTTCTAAAATGCTAACTTCCACAATAGGCGCCAAAACGCTCCCGGGTCACCCAAAACCCGATCCGGGCATACGCCCAAGTCCGAAATTATCATACGAACCTGTTGGAAATCTCAGATACCGATTCCGAGGTCATTTACTCTGAAATCCAATGCTAGTCAATTCTCTCAACTTAAAGCTTCCGAAATGAGAATTTCCCCTCCAAGTCAACTCCGAACTTCCCGAAATTTAATTCCGACCATGCGTACAAGTCATGATGCCTGAATTGAAGCTGCTCATGGCCTCGAACTGTTGAACGGCGCGCTAGGGCTCAAAACGACCGGTCGGGTCGTTACGTCCTCTCCCACTTAAACATACGTTCGTCCTCGAACGTGCTAGGAACTGTGCTGGGGTTGTCTGGAATCACTTCTTAATACCTCGTGCACCTACCTGTGCTTCCACAACTCAGTTGGGCACATCAGTTCGATCAAATCTAAAGATAGCCTCTTTCGTTTAGGCAAATAAGCCTTGGAGCCCAATCTCAACATCCGAAATTCTCTGCCAGGCCTGCTTTCAACATATGAACACCGTATCAATCACCACACGCTGTACCAGAACATGACTGCACACCCTTGCTGAATTCACACCATGCATCCTATCATTCACAAGACCAAAATGACACTTCTGATCATAATAGTCGACATTTCCGAATCTGATGCTCACCATGCACCCCATGACATATATAAGTCCTGTTCCAATTCTCGCAATGCCGCCACGACGGAAGGGATATGTAGAAATTCATAACCAACTACCGAAGCAACGGTTCATAGGGTCTATACTCCCATCAAGAACCATCACCTCTTTCTGAACCAAATAATGGTCTTTGCTCCTTAACATACTTCAATGATTCAGATTTGCACGGATCCTAAGTCCAATGATCCCGTCTCACCCAGTACGGACTGCTCAGACAGTAGCCATCCCCGGACATGGTCAATAGTCTCATAAGATGCCGCAATGTGCCAATAGGCTACCAATTCGAATGCGATAACAAAGGAAAATGAACTCTAAAAAGGAATGCCGATTACCCCGCTCGGGAATCATACATGCAACGCGGGCGTACAGCTAAAATAAGTTCCTCCCAGGGTAAGAGGGAACAAAACGCATAGAAACAGATACGGGGAACTGTACACAACGTCTCGCTGTTGCGATGTGCAACCCGATCCAAATAACATACCCATGGCGGCGTGCCACCTGATCCACACATAGATTCCACATAAGGAAATATACATCGAGCTAAATTGCTCATTACAACAAAATGCCGAATATCGGTCACCAGCACGCTAAGTGCATAATACCACCCCTGGGGAGACCCATAGTGCCATAGGCTACAAAACTCAAGCACAACTGTGGTGCGATATACGATCTGAATCTCAAGAGACATTCTGCTCACATATCTCCATCGCTACGCGGAACCTCAATACATAAGAAAATTACCGAGCCGTTCACAACTCACATGGCACAATATAGCATTACATGAAATAGCCGACGACGAAATAACACCCCATGTCTGAATACCCCTCCATAAGGAGCGCTATGCTGAAATGAACATCTTCGCCCTGATATAAGGCCATTTTCACATTTATATCCATCCACAGACCTCAAGCTGATTCTGATCGCACTGAACTAGGTCAATAACCTTTCAAATGTCCATAATAACCCCTCTCTTTCTCATAACACCCAAGAACCACCATCATAACCGGAGTAATCCTCCACAGGTCACAACCCAATAAACCGAGTGCCCTCCAGGCATCAATTCTCAAATTAATGACATCACCGCAATCTTCATGTTGATACCCAATTTTTCCCGTATATTTTTTATATGCAAATACTTTCGAAATAGCATATGTATGCATATACAAGTATGCCCAAGTGTTTTAGTATTTTTCCTAATTTTTAAAGGATTTCTTAAATCAATTTATTGCCCATTTTAGCAGTACAAAAACCAATAATGATTCCCAAAATTATTTTTTTTGGTGAATAAATTATTTTATTCTCATATTTATACCAAAATGTAGCTAGGGTATTTTTTATACATTTTTACAAATTTATTTGGTATTTTAAAAGCCAAATTGCATACAATTGCAATTTTAGCCTGTTTTTAGAATTAACAGCATTTTATAATTATGAAACTGGTTCCAATATTTTAAATTAATATTTGTATTAATTAACTGATCCAGTACTTTTAATTTATTTTCGAAATCATTTTTTACTATTTTTATAAATTAAAAGGGAAAAACTGGCTATTTAAAATATGGCCTCATTTGAATTTCAATTATAGCCAAATTAACCCCCCCTAATTGACCCAATTTCAAACCAATTTCGGACTATCCCAATTCCATTTAACCCAACCCTTAACCCATCTAGAACCACCCGACCCAAATCCCTTTTAATCCAGGCCGTTGATCAATCTGATCAACGGCCACGATTTTCCCTTACCATTTTAATTCACCCAAACCCCTAACCCTAACTCATTTCACTCTATCAGCCGCCCCTGAATTCATTTCCTCTCTCAAACTCTCTCGAAACCCTAGCCTCTCTCACCATCTCCGACCTTAAGACCCACCGGAAATCATGGCTCCTCTGGCCATGGTAACCTTATACTCACTCCCCATTACTCCTGTGTGCTCGATATTTGAAGAATCAAGGCCAGACCTCGAAGGCCTTCATCCAGACCTGTGCCTGCTCGAGTTTTCACGGCCATCGCCGGCCTTGCTCCGGCGTATCCTGGTCCTATGAGCCTATCTCTGACCTTTCCGACCAAGATCGGACCTTTTCCAAGCCTTTCTCGTTTTAGGGTTCTTCTGAAACCCTAGCTATTTGAGGTTTTCTCTGATTGTTTTCTTAGATCTGTTCTATATCTGTGCTCTACTTGAGTTTTAAACATTTTTCCCAATTTTTTCTTTCAAAACTTACTTCTTTCTGATTTAGGTTTTCTGAAAGTTCAAAGTGTTTCTCCGACTTTTCTTTTCTATGTGTATTTGTCCTCACTGTGCTTATGTGTTTATGTCCTTTTACCACGCATGTGTTTCTACTGCTTTCTTATGCTTTCTTATGACTATACGTGTTCTTCTGCGCTTTCTATGTTTCACCTTCCTATTGTGTTTCTATACCATGCTCTCACATGTTTATCTTACTATGTTTCCCTATGTGTTCTTTGGCTATGCTTTTCTGATATCCTTGTGTTCCTCTACTGTATTTTCTACTAAGTTTCTTAGTTCTTTGTTTGCCTTCTACTGGACCTTGTTTGAGTTCCCTTTAAACATGTTTCCTCTACTGTTTTTCTTAAGTGTTATACTATCTCTTTTCTCTCCTGAATTTGTTTAAGTCCCAGGTTTTTCTTGAACATGTTCCTTCTACCCTCACTATGCTTCAAATCAGTTTCTTCACTCTGTTGTTTCGAATTTGCTATTGTATTTGTTTGCTTTCTCATGAGTTTCTGAAAGAAATCTCTGAGCCCGTTGCCTCCTTATCTCTGATTCGAGTTGGAAACCCTAGAATTTAGGGGTTTTACCAAGGTTTGAGCAAGTGTTTGAACCGGGGTTCTATTTTGGAACCCTTAACTCTTTTAGACTCATTCTGAGTCTATGAGCTGAGTTTGAACTCCTTTGTTTACGACTCTGAACTTTTTCTATGCTAGACTCTTCTACTGATTAGCATGATAGTTCTTCGTGTTTAAGCATGGTTGTATGTTTTTATATGTGTGATGAATTCTTTCTTCTGAAAAGGTTTTCCAACTTATGATTGATTAGAATCTTATTTTTAGGGTTTGATTGATTGTTACTGATTTTCTTTAAGTAAAACCTTTCTCCCCCCTTTTTCTGAGTGGGTTCACTCACACCAAGTATTTGGACTTCTGATTTCGTGGCTGTTAATTGACTCTCTTTCCTTAATTATACAACTGTGTACTGTCGAAACCCTGCCCTTAAATAACTATTATGTATTTACCCCTCTTGTACTGCTTTGAAAAGATTTTGATTAATTTATTTCCTTAATTAGTTATGCCCGTTTGAATATGAACCCTTAATTAAGGGAGATTTTCGTGTAATTGATTAGCAATCAGCTTCCAAAATTATTTCTTGCCTTGTTTCTGCCTGCTTTCTACACTATAAATACATGACTCCTTAAGGAGAAAGGGACAGACTCTTAAAAATCACAATCACAATTCTCTTCTGAACTTATACTTAGAGCATCCTTGCTTCTTGTCTACACTTTGGCTTTTACAAGACTACTGCTTCTCTTTACTTGCTTCTTTGAAACTGGTATGTCCTAAATTAATTCCAGTATCACCCCAATGTGTTTATTTACAGTCTTGTATGCATGTCTACTTTCTACCCTTTGTAAAGTGTAACATCTGATTTAAAGTGCCTATATGTTATTGCCTGCTTCTCTTCCTTATGAACAATTGCTCCCTACCTCATTACCCCTATGTGTTTATAGTTTCAGCATTATTGTTTACTTTGATGTTCATGTTCAGTGATTAGCTATGTGTGTTTCTTTCTTTACAACTATTTCTATTATAAATCCCTACCCCTATCCCCTCTATGTATCTGAGTTAAGGTTTTGGTCTGGCAGTACCCAAATTACTGCTCAGGTCTGAACTTGATCTTCAATAGATCCTAACTCCTAAGATTTGGCTAACAGGCTGGTCAGGGGTGTGCCAGCATCCCAATTTCTAGGCATGACCACTAGCCTGCCATGGCCTTCCCTAATTCCTCCTCTGTTGCACTTACACTTACTCTTAGACTCTAAGTTCTGCCCCCCCCCCCCCCTCCTATGAGCCTTGCCTTGGGAACCTTGAGTTCCCTCTGAACTTGGACATTGAGGGCTGGCCTTTCCACACTGCACTATATTTCTACAATGATATTTGGGTGTAAGCATTGCCTGGAGTTCAGGAAACTCCTTGGAACTTTGACACATCCCAAATAAGAGAAAGGCTTTGGAGAATCTGGTCCTTAGAAGTTGGTTTATTCCATACGTCAGACTAGGAGTCTGAATTAGGCTCTCCTTGGTTGGAATTTTAATTTCTGATGTATTTTATTTATTCACTTTTCTGGATTCATTCAAGTTGTAATAACCTTGTAATGACTTATGGGGTGTATAGTAAAATGGGGGGGAAGGACTTTCATGTTATGCATATGGGGTACATATCATGCTTTAGGTTTACTTCTGTTTATAAGTCATTCATTACTGCACATAGAAATCCTGCCTATAAGTTATTCATTACTGCATATAGAAATCCTGCCTATAAGTTATTCATTACTGCATATAGAAATCCTGCCTATAAGTTATTTATTACTGCATATAGAACTCCTGCCTATAAGTTTCTGCACTTTTGCATACTCCCCTTAGGCAAACAATCCATAGGTTAAAATAACAAATGTACTCCAGATGCCATGCCTATAGGATTCCTGCACTCTTACAAATGTCCTAAGTCAATTACACTTAGAAAGCATGCCTATAGGGATAACTAATGAAGCTGAATCGTCTAGCTCGTTTACAAGTTTAAAATCAGTAGCAATGTCGTTTAATCTGCAAAACTCGTATTTTTCTATAACCAGCAAGCCTTCTTTAAAATCAACATACTTTTGCATTGTCAGATATCATGCCTATAGGTTTCACCTAGGCAAACCTTTAGGTAATTAATCAACTTTGCCAGTCTTTAATAATTACAACCAGCAGGCAGGTCTAATTCGGACTTCTTATCTGAAAATATGTGCTAAATTAGCCACCTGTCCTAACGCTTTTAATTACCCTAACCAGTATTTGAAGTCATGCTATATATTTGCTTTTAAGTGAGGAGGCATGTGTGAGCCGTAACTGCTGTTTGATTCTCCCCTATTTGATTATGTGTTTTGTTTGTCGCCTAGACTTTTATCCTTTTAAAACTTCTGAAAGGCCCCAACTCCCTCCCCTTTAGGATTAGTGGTCTCAATGCCTCCGGGACTAATAGGATCGGGACGGGTAATAGCATGCAATAAGTAACGATACTATTCCGCGCTTCAATACCTTAACGGGGTGGGAAGGGTAGACATGGATATGATGATCACACGATAACACCACGCGTATAATTGGTTACCGGGTGTTGTGTGGATGATCCATGTTATTTGTGAACCTAGGACCCCTTCTCCTTATGTACTTTCGTTATTGTTTTCTTTAAACTGTCAGTTTCCAGCTCTTTAAACCTTGTATTTTGCTTCACGTCATCTAAAACCTCTTTGAATTTCCAGCATTGTTTCCTTTTAAAATTTCCGCCCAATTCACTTCTTTCGTCTGATTGTTCGCATTCGCTATTTGATCCTTATTTTCTGCACTTATACATTCTTTGAAACAACTATGAAACCACTTATTTTCTGACTCCAGCATGCTTATTTAACCTTTATACATTCCTACTTGTAATCATTATGTGGAAGTTGTCTTGTATGCTTATTTGTTTTAAAGTCACAATTATAACATGGCCGGGAACCACACTAGTGGATCTTGGGGGGTGCCTAACACCTTCCCGCTGAGATAATTTCAAGCCCTTACCCATTCTCTGGTTCTTCTTCCTTTTAAATTTTTTTGGTGTCCTAATGCACTTAATCATTAGGTGGCGACTCTTCTAAATCTCAAACCCAAATTCCCAAAAGGAATAGAGTTGTCCGCCCAAATGTCGTAAACCTGATTTTGCCTTTTAAAAGAGGAAAAAGGGGGCGTCGACACTTTATACTTGGTTTAACTCTTCAATCGATCAAGTGACTACATGTCACACTTATACAACCTCCCCGTGGGGCACGTAACCCACCACCCTTCCGTAACAGATAATAGGTCTGTACGTCCAAACCACCGGCCGCACTAACGCTGAAAAGCGATCAAGAATCCTTAACCAAGATGCAAAGCCTTTTTCACAAAACACCGATCTCAGGTGACGCTAAAGACAATACCAACTTACTTTAAACATCGAAACTCCTTTCCTGCTCATCCGAGCTCGTGACATCCTTGTCAACACCGAGCTGCAACCTTGATCCTCACTTCAAATTCCATACCACTCACTGCACCTAACACGCCAATATACGATAGAACACGATTTTTATAATAACTCTGGAACCACTAATAGATTAACACTTCATCATATAAAAACTTTTCACTTAACTCACTTCAGGAGAACTATAGCAGCACACAGGTGAATTCTCATATCAGTAGAATATGCAAATCTCTAAGTAGTGGTCTAAGCTACCACAGCCCTTCTGGAGTCCGCCTACGCATAGCAGGCCATAACAGTAGAATACTTCTGAATAACATCAATTACAGCGGCCTACAAGCCTCACACGTACCGCCACAAATCACTTGCATAACTTGATCGCGCTGAAGGAACTGATCACTGCCACCAATATGCCAATTCAAATATGGCTAATCAATCTATCTTCTTCCAATTTATCCTTGATTGCCTTAGAAATAATAATAACTCTACCCAACACATAGCATACTCCATCAGCACTCATCCCGAGTGACCTTGAATCACGAGACCATGCTGTCTCAAACCCACGAACCATTACATACTCCCGAAGGCTACACTGCCAGTCAAAATATCATAGGACATTCTGTGCCCCTTCTCATAAGCTGCTACCAAGCTTGATTCTTAACCGTACCTATAGGCTCGAAATCACTAGGCACTACGCTTTGCCCCTTTAAATCCACTAGGACCGTTGCTGAGAGCCACCCGCTCTGACTTGGTCCCAAATATAATCAATTCCATAAATCTTCTAGCACATGAATACCCTCTCGACGAAGCGTCCGGCAGAATCACTTCCCTTGAAACCCGCATCTATACAAGGCATAAATCCTAAATCCTTCCCCAAGTCTGAACATGGGCCAATAAGGCCAACCATAGCACACCTTTAGCAATTCCTTTGCTCAAATCACCGCTTATGTCCTTCCCGTAGCTGGAATGACCCATCAATATGCTAATAACCAGAAACCTCGCAAGTCGTTAACCATGCAACCCTAATCACAGGCGGTGGGACTCTCCCACTTAGCTTGAAGCCATTATTACACAACTTTGGACTCCACCAGGATCCCTTATTTCTTATTGACATAACCTTGCACAATCAACCGACAAAATTCTCGGAATCTTTCTGTAAAACCCCTTTCTATACCCTGAATCATCAACCACGTTCACACGATCGATCTCCTTGCTGTATAGCCAATAGAACCCTTTGCAGAAACTCGCCAACCATGTGACCGCCGTCCTGCTCACTGGAGATATCCCGCATGTGGGATCTACGTGCCGACGTCTTCCAATACCGCTACACGGGGTGCAAACACCACGACATTAATGACCCATCCTGAGTCCAAGCTCACTCTCTAGCTGCACCAGTCCATTCACCCCTCGGGGACATCAATTAAGTGCGGGGCAACATCCTTCCCATTCAAAGTTAGGTTGTATCCTTCTCCATTTCTAGTAGCTCCTTTCCGTTATATCAGATCTCCTGCCGCGTAATAGACCACACTTCAAATAAATCCGTAGGCCCAAATCATCAATCACAAAAATTCCCAAATCACCCCAAACTCTCCCACTTTGGCGAAACTCATCCCTTTAGTCGACTACTCAACCTTTGCTTCTTATACCTGGTCTTCTAGAAATTTAACCACCGCCTGACACTCCCCACATGTCCTTCCTTATCCTTTGTTGCTCAGTTGTTGCCTTAATTAGAATCTATCTTCGTGGAACTTGAACCCACAATTGCTGCTAACTTTAAACCTTTCCGAAGGTCATCTTTCTCGAACCATCAACATTAGAAACACTGATTCAATCCTAAACCACCGCACCCTGCGATATCCGACAGTTGTATCTCCAATACTATTTCCCAATATCTTGCCCCAAAGGTATGATGACCCAAAGGGGTCATCACCGTATTTACCACTCGCCTTGTACTTCCAAGGCCGTGAAAACCTCACTTGGGAGTTGCCTCGACTTGTGTGCGCAGTCCGGGCGCGTAGCCGGAAAGTTTAAATGTGAATTTGTGAGAAAGATAATAAATTTGATGTTTTGAATTGATTAAGTTTGACTTTGGTCAACATTTTGGACAAACGGACCTGGACTCGTGATTCGACACTCCCGGAGGGTCCGTAGGAAATTTTGGGACTTGGGTGTGTGCCCGAAATTGAATTCCGAGGTCCCAAGTCCGAGAAACGAATTGTTGTGTGAAATTGTTTTCTGAAAATAATTAAAGAATTGGAAGGTGTTATTTGTTTAGAAGACTGTGCTGTTGGGCTCGTATTTTGGTTCCAACTCCCGGCACAAGTCTTAAATATGATTTAAGCAATTGTTGTAAAGCTTGATTAGATTTGGACGCCATTTGACGTGTTTTGAGCTAGAAAAGCTTAACTTAATATTTTATGGGAATTGGAGAGAAATTCATGGGTATTGAGACCCAAATTGATGACTCATGATGTTAATTGGGCGATTTAATTGCACGAATGAGTCCGGAGTATGTTTTTGAGATTTTATGTATGTTCGGTTTGGAGCCCCGAGGGCTCGGGTGAGTTTTGAGTAGGTCCTGAGAGGTCTTAGGCTTAAAAGTATAAGGAGTTGCAGGTCCAGGTGTTGCAGGCCCCCAGCGCGGCCGCCGTCATTTCCGCGCGGTCCGCGCTGGCAGCTGCGCGACCGCGGTGCTCTTTTGCGCGGTCTGCGTGGCTGGGTTCAGAGGGCCAATGACTCCCAATTCGACCAGCGCGCCCGTGTGCCATATCAGCGCGGTCCGCGCTGGAAGATTCAGAGGGGGGCCTTGGGATTTCATTCAACCAGCGCGGCCGCGCACCAAATCAGTGCGGTCCGCGCTTGGTAGGTTCAGAGAGTGGTTTCCCCACCCTTTCCTCGGCGCGGCCGCGGGGCATTTTTGTGTGGTCCGCGTCGGGTCTTCAGTACAGTATATAAAGTCGGGATTTTCAGTCAGTTTTCACTTTTTCAAAACCCAAAACATAAGAGGCGATTTTCCAAACGATTCTACTTCTTCAAAACGATTGGTAAGTGATTTCTAACTGATTTTCTATACTCCTTAACATCCTTAATCATAATTTCAACTTCAAACCAAGGATTTGAATGGGGGAATTTGGGAATTTAGGGTAGAACTAGGGTTCCTAAATTTGGGGGTTTTGGACCTCAATTTGAGGTCCGATTCCAAAATAACTTATATATCTGAATTCATGGGGGAATGGGTAATCGGGTTTTGGTTCGAACCTCGGGTTTTGACCACGTGGGCCCGGGGGCATTTTGGGAATTTTTGAACAAACTTTGGGAAATTCATTTTTCATGCAGTCAAATTGATTCAAGTAGCATTTGTTAATACATTCAAGTAATTTGTGATTAGATTCGAGCGGTTTGGTGGTGAATTCGAGGGGTAAAGCTATACTAGAGGATTGAGTTGAGTTTGGAGCATTCGAGGTAAGTGTTTGATCTAACTTTGGCTTGAGGGAATAGGATTAGAGTGTTGTTTGCTAATTGCTAAATGTGGAGTACGGTGTATAGGCATGGTGACGAGTATCTATACACCGGTGTCTAGCATGACCGTGGGTCCTTGTTTGTACTTATTCTGATGTTGTTATGACTCTTCCATGTTAATTGATGAATTCTATGCAATGTGAAGAGTATGAGGATTAAGTATGAATTGTAAATTCTTTGGAGTGTTGGCTCGAACGACAAAAAAACTATTGAGTAAGAAATGAAAGGAATAGAAAGAGATATGATTAATCCCTTGCCGGGATGGTTTGAGTATATTGATTATCTCCCTTGCCGGGATATGAAAGTTATTGTTGTTTCTCCCTTGCCGGGATTTAGCTGTTTAATTGTGTATTTCCCTTGCCGGGACACTTCTTATTATTTGTTATCCCCTCGCCCCGTTTGGTTGTGACTACTGTTTGGGTGAGGAAGAGTGATAATGCACGAAGGGTCATTCCGTGCCATGTTTGATTATATTTGCACGAAGGGTCATTCCGTGCCATGTTTTTGATGATATTTGCACGAAGGGTCATTGCGTGCCATGTTTGATTATTTTTGCACGAAGGGTCATTCCGTGCTCTGTTTTTATTATATTTGCACGAAGGGTCATTCCGTGCCATGATCTGAGAGTTATGTGAGGAAAAACACGAAGGGTGATGCCGTGCACTTTATTTGGTTGCTCTTGGTGAGAATGAGGGTAAAAGCACGAAGGTTGATGTCGTGCAACTGTTGATTTTCCTGCTCTCATTAGTTATTGTTATTGCCCTGTTTCTTACTTAAATTGTTGACTTTATATCTGGACTGTACTCCCCCATAGTATGCTCCCCTCCCTCTTAACTGTTTAATTTCTTTGTTCTTTCCTTTTATTGCATATATGTATTGAACTGCACAGGTTGGTTTGGTAGTCTTGTCTAGCCTCATCACTACTTTGCCGGGGTTAGGCCAGGCACTTACCAGCACATGGGGTCGGTTGTGCTGATGCTACACTTCTGTGCTCTTTTGCACAGATCACGGTACCGGAGCAGCTTTTGGACCACAGCAGTAGGATATTGATCAGGAGCTGACTTCAGTCCAGGGACTTACGAGGTAGCCTAGCTGGCGTTCGCAGGCCGGAGTCCCTTTCTATGTTTTAGTTTGTTTTCATTGTACCGAGACAAACATTGATGTATTTCTATTCACACTTGTTTTTAGCACTCCTTAGTAGTTCGTGAGTTAGCGACACCAGTCTTGGGTAGAGAACTGTTAAACTTCCGCATTTTTGGTTTTCATTTACCTATGTTTTTAAGACTTCCGCTTTTATTTAAATGACTCGTAACATTTTTGTTGAGGTGTTATCAGGGAATACTGAAATGTTTGGCTTGCCTAGCTCCGTTAGTAGGCGCCATCACGACTCCCAATGGTGGAAAAAATCCGGGTCGTGACAAAAGG
Source organism: Nicotiana attenuata (assembly GCF_001879085.1). Taxonomy (NCBI): domain Eukaryota; kingdom Viridiplantae; phylum Streptophyta; class Magnoliopsida; order Solanales; family Solanaceae; genus Nicotiana; species Nicotiana attenuata. The sequence continues at coordinate 51,108,498 of NC_031989.1, forward strand.
CGAATTGTAGAAGATCATAACACCGGCGAACTTAGTACGTTCAATTAAGACAACGGCACCCCATCACAGAAGAAGACTCCACCACGCTCGCAAATACCAAGTCTCATTACTCCACCAATCCACTTCCGACCTTTTTCAGTCCGATTGCCTTTCCCCTGCCGGGAATAAAATACTGAATCTCTAGATCATGCACTGGGTAAACCTCCCTCGAGTCATTCACTACCCGACACGTGGGCAAACGTCCTACCATCATATCGATACCGCGGAACAATCGTTCATAGCATCATGGAAACTATTCCTAGCCTCAGAGCTCTCGGACGTACCGCTACTAAGCTGAAACGATAGAATATCCTTCCACAAGGCGACGATAATAGCTCAAACAACTATGCAGGGAGAAATACCCCGCACTGCATCGGCAATACCATTACAATTCTTCAATTCTCGGTTTATAACAAGCGGTTTGCATAGCATAAGATTGAATAGGAAGGAATTAAAGGCATAAGCCTCCAGGGATCAAATCGCACGATGAGGAATCAAGAAGGGAAGTACTCCTGACAGCCCTGCAGCCTCCCGAGGATAAGTACAGACGTCTCCGTACCGATCCGAGAGACTCTACTAGACTTGCTCATGACTCGTGAGACCCTAGGAACCTGGCTCTGATACCATGTTGTCACGACCCAAAATCCACTAAGGGTTGTGATGGCGCCGGACACCACTGTCAGGCAAGCCAACCAAATTACTTAGTTAAATTCTCATTTTAAATACTATTGAAATCTATGATTTTCCTTCAAATTTACAAATTAAAAAGATAATTCGCTTCAATTCAAATTAAATGATAAGCAATTAATACAAAATACTTCATAACCATCCCAGAACCCGGTGTCACAAGTGCATGAGCAATTTCTAAGAGAAATCGAATAAAGTACAACAGTTGTCCGGAATACAATTGGATAGAAAATAAATAGAATCCTGAGAGAGACTGTACTAGTTGCGGGTCGCCTCGAGGAAATGTAGCTCACCTAGTCTCCGGATCGCCCGTGCTGCTACGCCCAATGGGCCAGTAGAAATACCTGTACCTGTGCAACAAAATGCACAGCAAGTGTAGCATGAGTACGAAAACAACGTGTACTCAGTAAGTATCCCGCCTAATCTCGAAGAAGTGGAGACGAGATGGCAAAATCTACACTTACTAATGGTCAAATAATAATATTATTAAAGCAATGACTCATGAATTTATTAAGGCCAGCAGTAGATTCAAATGAATTACTAAACAGATAAAAGTTCCCTTTTATTAAAAGTTTCCGGATTCATAATCCATTAATTAACAATTATCTCAAGTCCGGGGAGCAGATGGCAATATCAATAAATCTCAAGACAAGCAACTCAAACATGCACATCTCATGCCGAGGTCGTACAGCCCGATCCAACATAAATGTAAAATGTGTGCTGCCGAGGGTCGAGCGGCCCGAACCATAGATGCATCTATTACCCCGCTCGCGAATCATACATGCGACGCCGTCAAATTTAAATAAACAATCACCCTGCTCGCGTACCATACATGCGACGCAGGTACACATAGAGATACATGCTCAAACAGCAATTAAAAATTCTTACGGGGAACATTTATCCCATTAGAAGCCAATTCTCTTTTAATGATTTAAGAAGTAAAGTTTAATCCTCTTAGAAATTCATTTACCAATTAGATAGGATTTAAGAAATTCAACTGTCGATAAAATTACAATTATTCCAAGTATAGCATTCTTTTGGGTCCTAGACTACCCGAACTTACACATATTAGTAGCTACGCACGGACTCTCGTCACCTCGTGCGTACGTAGCCCCCACAAATAGGAGCACATAACCAATTATTTCACCTATGGGGACAATTCCCTCTTACAAGGTTAGAGGAGACTCACCTCGCTCCGAAGATCCATAACCGGCATTCCACGCCCTTCCGAAGACTTTAATCGATGCCACATACTCCAAAACTAGCCAATGATTATGCAAATTCATTAATATACGATAAACTACTCGTTTTAATCCAATTTATAACAATTCCTAACCCTGATCGAAAAGTTGAGAAAACGCCCTCGGGCCCACGTGCCCGGATTCCAAATTTTTTTAAAGATTAAGCTTACCCATGACTCCATGAACTCAAATATATGATTTTCTCTTAATTCCATACCCAAAATCGTGGTTAAATTCCAAGAATATCAATTTTCTAGGTTTTCCCTCAAACCCCAAGCTTTCTGCAAATTTCCATGTCCAAATCCGTATATAATCATGTATTTAACTCAAAACTAACATAAATTAGTTACCTCATGCTTGGTGGTGAAAATGGCACCTCAAATTTGCTCCAAATCGGCTCCAATGAAAGAAAATGGGGTTGAAATGAACCCAACCCCCGATTTAAAAGAACCTCACTGCCTCCATCATTTTCGCATCTGCGGTCAGGGGACCGCATCTGCGAGAAATGGACCGCATTTGCGAAATGGGCCTAAGGAGCTGGGCCCGCTTCTGCGGTCTCCAGGTCGCATCTGCGGAGCCGCTTCTGCGGCTTGGGAGTCGCTTCTGCGGTTCCTGGCCTGGCCTGCCCTGGGCCGCTTCTACGATGGGAGGACCGCATCTGCGGTCTCACACCTGCGGTCCACCAACCGCAGGTGCGGTTATGACAGAAGCAGCAGCTTCAGCACTTCTCAAAATTCTATTTTCGATCCGTTAACCACCCGGAATCCACCCGAGGCCCCCGGGACCCCAACCAATCACACCAACCAGTTCCAAAACACATTACAGACTTGCTCGAGGCCTCAAATCATATCAAGCAATGCTAAAACACGAATCGACCTCCAATCCAAGCTTTATGAACTTTAGAATTTCAAACTTCTACTTCCGATGTTTAAACCTATCAAATCACGTCTGATTGACTTCAAAATTTTCGCACAAGTCATATTCGACATCACGGACCTACTCCAACTTTCGGAATTGGATTCCGACCCCGATATCAAAAAGTCCACTTTCGGTCAAACTTCTCAAAACCTTCAAATTTCTATCTTTAGCCAAATGGCTCCAAAATGCTCCACGGACATCCGAATTCACTTCCGACCGCGCTCCCAACTCCAGAATTACCACACGGAGCTACTCCCAGACTTGGATCCCAAACGGACATCGATAACACTAAAATGCACTTCAACCCAAACTTATTAAATTTCTTCTAAAATGCTAACTTCCACAATAGGCGCCAAAACGTCCCGGGTCACCCAAAACCCGATCCGGGCATATGCCCAAGTCCGAAATCATCATACGAACCAGCTGGAACCCTAAAATCCCGATACCGAGGTCGTTTACTCTGAAATCTAATCCTAGTCAATTCTCTCACCTTAAAGCTTCCGAAATGAGAATTTTCCCTCCAAGTCAACTCCGAACTTCCCGAAATTTAATTCCGACCACGCGTACAAGTCATGATGCCTGAATTGAAGCTACTCATTGCCTCGAACTGCTGAACGGCGTGCTAGGGCTCAAAACGACCGGTCGGGTCGTTACACACCCAAGGCCCCCGGGACCTCGACCAAACATACCAACCAATCCTATAACACCACACGAACTTAGTCGATCCCTTAAATCACATCAAACATCGTTAAAAACACAAATCACTATCCAATCCAAACTTAATGAACTTGAAAGTTTAAATTTCCACAACCGATGCCGAAACCTATCAAACCACGTTCGATTGACCTCAAATTTTGCACACAAGACATATTCAACGCTATGGACCTACTAAAACTTTCAAAATCGGATTCCAACCCCGATATCAAAAATTTCACTACCGGCCCAAAATTCCAAAAATTCGACTTTCGCCATTTCAAGCCTAAATGAGCTACGGACCCCAAAAACACAATCGGGACACGCCTCTAAGACCAAAATCACCCAACGGAGCTAACGGAATCGACAAAATTCCATTCCTGATCCGTCTTCTCACTGTTTCGACTACGGTCCAAATTTTAAGACTTAAGCTTCCATTTAGGGACTAAGTGTCCCAAAACACTTCAAAAATCAAAACTAAACCTCCCGGCAAGACACATAAGCCGAAAAATATACGGGGGAAGCAGTCAACAGGGGATCGGAGCTATTACTCTCAAAACGACCGGCCAGGTCGTTACATTATTACTAGCATTGCTAGCATACGCAAACGGATAGATTGTGAATTGATGTTTGAGGAGATATACTCTGATTCTCTGCTTAACACCTTTCTTCATTCGTCTTCTATCCTTTTGTCTGTTATATCAGTGAATCATTTCAACTCAATTTTTTTGGCGAAAAGTCAAAATTGTGTACCAAATTTCATCTACCAAATTGATTTGGATATACTAAAATTCGATTCAAATTTCAAATAGAAGATAAATCAAATCTATAAAAAGGAGAAGAAAGAACCTGGTTTCTATTTGACAAACTTAAGATTTCGTGCCTACAACCACCAATTGGGTCGTCTTCTTTCGCAATCGGAATTGTTGGTTCTTCGATATATTCATCATTTGTATAAATCTTATGCCGTTCATATCAATGAAAATACTAGAACAATCTATGGTTCTTCGATCTGGTCATCTTGATGAAATTAGAGGAGTTTTAAACTTCTCCAAAGAAGAGAAGAGAGAAATTAATCTGCAGCAGTTTTTGCTATGTTAATTTTATTATCCTTTTAGTGTGCTTGATTTTGCAATTTCGTGGAATCATGGGGGGTTTCTTATCTTTTAATTTAATTTAATGAAATAATATAGAATTAAGCTACAGGTTTTTAACAAAGAAGTAGGGCAAAAAAAGAGAAGGAAAAACGTGGGGTTCCACTTTTTGGAATTGGAGAAATTATATATTTTTAGTTTTCTGTTTTAGAAAATATACGTATGAAAAACGTGGGACTTCACAAAACTCCAATAACTGATTTGGTTAATTATTTTAAAAAAATTAAGTTTTTTTCTATTTTAATTATTTTTGAATCTCCTAAGTTATTGGAGTTTTATCCTAAAACATGACATGTGTTGACATTTCATTGCGACACTTAGCATAATATAATGGATTTGCTTCTCCTTTTATATATTAATAGATTGATTACTCTACATAACAAGATCTATATATATTAAAGCAAGAAAGTTACCATATATAATTGAGAATATGGTTAAGCCAAGTGGCAAGCTAATAATGTCAATAGTATATGATAACTTAATTATATATTTGACTATTTTAGTTAAATACAGATAATATATATATATATATATATATATATACGGAATTTGAATTAAAAGATAATTTTGAATTTATAGATAAAGTTCTAAAATTCGAATTTAAATTAAAAATAAAATTTATCTTTTTTTTAATCATGTTATCATATTTAATTCGGTTAATGATCATATGCAATCATGTTNGAATTCCGAGGTCCCAAGTCCGAGAAACGAATTGTTGTGTGAAATTGTTTTCTGAAAATAATTAAAGAATTGGAAGGTGTTATTTGTTTAGAAGACTGTGCTGTTGGGCTCGTATTTTGGTTCCAACTCCCGGCACAAGTCTTAAATATGATTTAAGCAATTGTTGTAAAGCTTGATTAGATTTGGACGCCATTTGACGTGTTTTGAGCTAGAAAAGCTTAACTTAATATTTTATGGGAATTGGAGAGAAATTCATGGGTATTGAGACCCAAATTGATGACTCATGATGTTAATTGGGCGATTTAATTGCACGAATGAGTCCGGAGTATGTTTTTGAGATTTTATGTATGTTCGGTTTGGAGCCCCGAGGGCTCGGGTGAGTTTTGAGTAGGTCCTGAGAGGTCTTAGGCTTAAAAGTATAAGGAGTTGCAGGTCCAGGTGTTGCAGGCCCCCAGCGCGGCCGCCGTCATTTCCGCGCGGTCCGCGCTGGCAGCTGCGCGACCGCGGTGCTCTTTTGCGCGGTCTGCGTGGCTGGGTTCAGAGGGCCAATGACTCCCAATTCGACCAGCGCGCCCGTGTGCCATATCAGCGCGGTCCGCGCTGGAAGATTCAGAGGGGGGCCTTGGGATTTCATTCAACCAGCGCGGCCGCGCACCAAATCAGTGCGGTCCGCGCTTGGTAGGTTCAGAGAGTGGTTTCCCCACCCTTTCCTCGGCGCGGCCGCGGGGCATTTTTGTGTGGTCCGCGTCGGGTCTTCAGTACAGTATATAAAGTCGGGATTTTCAGTCAGTTTTCACTTTTTCAAAACCCAAAACATAAGAGGCGATTTTCCAAACGATTCTACTTCTTCAAAACGATTGGTAAGTGATTTCTAACTGATTTTCTATACTCCTTAACATCCTTAATCATAATTTCAACTTCAAACCAAGGATTTGAATGGGGGAATTTGGGAATTTAGGGTAGAACTAGGGTTCCTAAATTTGGGGGTTTTGGACCTCAATTTGAGGTCCGATTCCAAAATAACTTATATATCTGAATTCATGGGGCAATGGGTAATCGGGTTTTGGTTCGAACCTCGGGTTTTGACCACGTGGGCCCGGGGGCATTTTGGGAATTTTTGAACAAACTTTGGGAAATTCATTTTTCATGCAGTCAAATTGATTCAAGTAGCATTTGTTAATACATTCAAGTAATTTGTGATTAGATTCGAGCGGTTTGGTGGTGAATTCGAGGGGTAAAGCTATACTAGAGGATTGAGTTGAGTTTGGATTATTCGAGGTAAGTATTTGATCAAATTTTGGCTTGAGGGAATAGGATTAGAGTGTTGTTTGCTAATTGCTAAATGTGGAGTACGGTGTATAGGCATGGTGACGAGTATCTATACACCGGTGTCTAGCATGACCGTGGGTCCTTGTTTGTACTTATTCTGATGTTGTTATGACTCTTCCATGTTAATTGATGAATTCTATGCAATGTGAAGAGTATGAGGATTAAGTATGAATTGTAAATTCTTTGGAGTGTTGGCTCGAACGATTAAAAAAAACTATTGAGTAAGAAATGAAAGAAATAGAAAGAGATATGATTAATCCCCTGCTGGGATGGCTTGAGTATATTGATTATCTCCCTTACCGGGATATGGAAGTTATTGTTGTTTCTCCCTTGCCGGGATTTAGCTGTTTAATTGTGTATTTCCCTTGCCGGGACACTTCTTATTATTTGTTATCCCCTCGCCCATTCGGTTGTGACTACTGTTTGGGTGAGGAAGAGTGATAATGCACGAAGGGTCATTCCGTGCCATGTTTGATTATATTTGCACGAAGGGTCATCCCGTGCCATGTTTGATTATATTTGCACGAAGGGTCATTCCGTGCCATGTTTGATTATATTTGCACGAAGGGTCATTCCGTGCCATGTTTGATTACATTTGCACTAAGGGTCATTCCGTGCCATGTTTGATTATACTTGCACGAAGGGTCATTCCGTGCCATGTTTTTGATGATATTTGCACGAAGGGAAATTCCGTGCCATGATCTGAGAGTTATGTGAGGAAAAACACGAAGGGTGATGCCGTGCACTTTATTTGGTTGCTCTTGGTGAGAATGAGGGTAAAAGCACGAAGGTTGATGTCGTGCAACTGTTGATTTTCCTGCTCTCATTAGTTATTGTTATTGCCCTGTTTCTTACTTAAATTGTTGACTTTATATCTGGACTGTACTCCCCCATAGTATGCTCCCCTCCCTCTTAACTNAAAGATAAAATCATACCAAATAAGAGTTCAAGTCGTAGTATAAGAGTCACGTCGTAATCAAAGAATCGTTTATATCGTGTCAACCTTTGTGCTTTGCCATAAATATGAGTTATTATTTCACTTTGTGGCTATTTTTAGGTTCCAATGACACCTATGAGAATAGTGCAAAAATAAAATTATCACTACGAGAATTGAGAAAATGTTAGTATTTTTTCATGTATTGTTTCTTAATTAATATCTGACGATTATCTATAATTATTTAGAAGGTTTAAATGTTAAGGTTATTTACATATAATTCAAATAACTAAGATATTTAACATGGTTAATGTCAAACATCAAAATGGAGTAAAAAAATTCACTAGCTAAAGAATTTTTTATATTTTTAGATAGCCAACTAAAATGAGTTTTGAATTAAGAATAATAGTTTCAATTACATTATTATAAAATAATTATTATTGAAAAATAATGTTTTAGAAATTGAAATTTTAAGTCAGAAATATTTTTTAAGAGATATCAACACACCAAATAAGAGTTCAAGTAGTAGTAAAAGAGTTAAGTCTTATCCAAAGAGTCATTCATTGTCTCAACATTTGATTGTTTTGCCATAAATATGAGTTACTATTTTTCTTTCTGACTATTTTTAGGATCCAATGACACCGGCAAGAATGATATCAAAAAGAAAAATAGAAGAAATGGTTAGTTTTTTTCATGTAGTTAATTTTCAATGATTATCTATATTTACTGAGAAAGTGTAAATTTTAAGATAATTTAAATACAATCCAACTTAAGAGAATAGATATTCCTTAATTATAGGCTCTAAATTATCTTTCTCTTGTAAGAAAACAAATACCAATCTAACCCGCTTCCTACCCATTTTCCTTAAAAATTTCAAATAAGGAAAAGTATCTTGGAATGTATATGGGACTTTCGTTAATTTCAAATAAGGCAGAGTAACTTGGAATGTATTATAGTTATTTTACATAGTTTAAATAAGAAAAGAATTTAGTAAAAAAAATTATTTTATTTGAAAGTTCTTAATATTAGGAAATTATGAAATGACTATTCAATCCAATATAAAATCTATTTTCCTCTTATAAACCTACAAACAAACGGGAGCAACATAGGTCAAATTATAATACAATTATCTTATATTTATAGTCTAGAGATTGTATGTCACGATCCAACCCCGGCCGTGATGGCGCCCAACATACTGCTAGGCAAGCCCGACCATTTAGACAACCTTAACCGATTAATCACAGTGAATAAGTAAATTTTCACAACTAAAATACCAAATTAAATGTGAAATCCTGAATTAGATGCTAACATTCGAAAACCCAAAATATAAAATACTAACCAGCCCACAGAATCTGGTGTCACAAGTCTGAGCCTCTAATGCATGAGTATTAACCTACTACATAATATTTTTCTAGAAATGTGGGAAAACAAATAAATAAAATAGAAGGAAGATCAGGATTGCGAACGCCAATTAGCAGCTACCTTGAATCTCCCGAATGTGATGCTAGCCGGAGAAGATCTCACTCAGCCTCAGTGGGTGCACCGAATCTGCACACAAGGTGCAGGGAGTATTGTGAGTACTTCCAACTTAGAAAGTAATAAATATAAATAAAGCCCGAGGATAAGAAATCCTAAATGAACACAAAGCAAAGCTGTAAATACAACAACGTGAACCAATAGCATAATACGGTAAACATTGAAAACAATTTAATAAAGTCACATCAGAATAAGAATAAATGACAATTAAATATGCAATGCAACACATAAACCGGTACTCTCCAGTACCCCGCTGCGGCGCGCAGCCCGCTCCATTTATTTAACGTCGACGGCGCTCACTAGGGGTGTGCAGACTCCGGGAGGGGCCTCTTACGGCCCAAGCGCAATAATAAGCCATATCGTGGCATCAAACATGCCCTCGGCCTCATATCAATATCAATATCATACCACTGCGGCGTGCAGTCCGATCCCATACTCAGTCCAAAATCACATAAGCCTCGGCACAATATTATAAAAATATTCAGCCCGAACTTCATTTAAAAATATTACTTTAGTTTCTACTTTTAGAAAAATGGCTGAGTTTACAAAACAGTATTAAATACCAGGACTGAGTTCAATATCTAGAAATATGGTAAGAAACCAGTAAAAATAATCCCTGAAGGATTCAAGTAGTTGGAACGAAGCCCAATTATGACAATTAATCCATTTTTATAAGGATATCACAAAAACTACAATCAATTAGGTAGTAATTTTATTAAGCGGGACGGACCAAGTCACAATCTCCGACGGTGCTCTACCCCACGCCCGTTATCCGGCGTGCAAGTCACCTCACATAGCACTACATTGTGCAAATTCGGGGTTTCAAACCCTCAACACAGCATTTACATTTATTACTAACCTCAAGCTGGCCAAAGTCCTAGCTTGCTATGCCCTTGACTTTCGAATTAACCTCCTCGCGTACCGAATCTGATCAAAACCATAACGAATACATCACAATATGCTAATGGGACAATACCCAATCGAAAACAATCGAAAAATAGTGAAATTTCCGAAATTAGCAAAAACCCGAGCCCGGTCCCACTTCTCGAAAATCAGTAAATTTACCATCAACGGATTCCCTATCTCGCCACGAGTCTATACATATAAAGAACACCAAAATCGGAGTCCAAATGACCCCTCAAATTCCCATTTTTGCTCTCTTAGGTTTCAATCCCTAACCTCCATTTTTGATCTTTAATTCCTTGATTTTTCAGTCTAAATTCATGTATTTGCATGATAAAATCGTGTTCTAAGTCCAAGAATTCTTACCTGATCGAAGTCCTTGAATTCCTCTTCAAAATCGCCCAAAAACTCTCCAAGTCCGCAGTGAAAAAATATGAACTCTTTCAAAATTCGCGAAGGAAATAAAAACCTCTTCTGATCATTTGTTTCCGCATCTGCGGTACATTTGTCGCTTCTGCGACTTCCGCTCCTGCGGTTTCCTTCCGTTTTTGCGGAAATTCCAAAATTCCAAGGTCCGCTTCTGCGACCTCATTCCCGCATCTGCGAAGCCGCAGATGCAGCTTCCCCAACCGCTTCTGCGGAAACAGCTTCCAGGACAAAATTCGCTTCTGCGATCTTCCTTCGCTTCTGCGTGACCGCACCTGCTGTGACGACCCAAAGGGTCATCATCGGACTTCCTCCTATTTTCGTGCTTTCGAGGCCTTAAAAAAAACCTCGCTTTTAGTTGCCTCAATTTACGTGCGCAGTCCGGGCGCGAAGCCGGAAAGCTTTTATGTTGAAATATGTGAACTTTGTGAAAAATTTAAAGAATTTTGATATTAATATTGCTAAAGTTGACTTTGGTCAACATTTTTGGTAAACGGACCTGGACCCGTGGTTTGGCGGTCCCGGGGGGTCCATAGAAAAATATGAGACTCGGGCATATGCCCGGAGTCGAATTTCGAGGTCGAGAGCCCGAGAAATGAATTTTTCTGTGAAATTGTTTTTCTGAAATCCTTAAGGAAAATGGAAATGAAAATTGATTAAAAGACTATGGTATCGGGCTCGTATTTTGGTTCCGACACCCGGTACAAGTCTTAAATATGTGTTAAGCGCTTTCTGTAAAGTTTGGTCGAAATCGGACGTCATTTGACGTGTTTCGGACCTAAATATCTAAAATTTGAAGTTTAAGAAGTTTGAAATGAAAAATGATGATTTTGAGGCTTGATTCATTGATTTTGATGTTATTTTGGCGATTTGATCGCTCGAGTAAGTTCATAGGATGTTATTGAGTTAGTGTGTGCGATTGGTTAGGAGCCCCGAGGGCTCGGAAGTGAATTGGAGGTGGTTCGGGGTGTTTTTGCACTTGAGAAGTTAGCAGATTTTCTGCAATTTTTGCATAGGGGTTTTCTTCATCGCGTTCGCATCTTCAGGTCCGCGTCCGCGTAGTTCTGTGCCTTCCCACTTCGCGTTCGCGTCTACACCCTCGCGAACGCGTAAGCCAAATTCAAGCCCCAGTATTTCCCTCCATCGCGTTCGCGCTCTGGCCATCGCGTTCGCGATGATTTGTTGTGTCCTCTATCGCGTTCGCGTTCCTTAGCACGCGTTCGCGTAGGCCAATCTTAGACCCCAGAATTTTTCCTCTACGCGTTCGCGTTCCTTAGCACGCGTTCGCGATGCATTGCCCTGTTTACCCTTCGCGAACGCGGCCTCCTTCCCGCGAACGCGAAGGGCAATTTTGCCCAGTTATATTTTAATGTCCAGAACAGTAGCAGCACGGGATTTCTCATTTTTTTTCACACGAGCTCTCCTCTTAAACCCTCCATAGACGAAATTCAAGCTCTCCTTCTTCCATAACTCTTTAGGTAAGTAATCTTAACATCATTCCCTCATTATTTCTTCATCTAATTACTAATTTCCTAGCCCTAAATCATGAAATCAAAGTAGAAATTGGGGGTTTTGGGTAGAGCTAGGTTTTTTAGAATTTTGGGTGATTCAACCTCAATTTGGGGTCGAATCTTAAAACAAATTGTGTATTTGAACTCGTGGGGTTATGGGTGATTGGGTTTTGGTCCGAGCCTCGTGTTTGGACCATGTGGGCCCGGTGTCGAATTTTGGTATTTTTGGAAGAATGCTAGGAAATTCATATGTAGGCTATGGGATGTTGCCATTGAGTCCTTATTGATATTATTGAGCTAATTATGACTAGATACCGTTGTTTCGGAGTCGGATTGTAGAGGAAAGGCGGTGTTTGAGGATTGATTTCTATTCTTCGGACCGAGGTAAGTGTTTGTTCTAACTTTGGCTTGAGGGAATAGGATTAGAATGCTATTTGCTACTTGCTAAATGTGCAGTACGGTGTATAGGCATGGTGACGGTTGTCTATGCACCGGAGTCTAGCATGACCGTGAGTCTTAATTGCTTTTAATTCGAATGATGTGACACCACTACCTTGTCTAATCGATAAATTTCATATAATGTGAATGGTTGAGGAAGAATTGTGATTGATATATTTTGGAGCGTTGGCTCGAACAAGAATGTGATAGCAGAGAAAGAAGTGATTTAAAAGAGGGTGTGTTGTGATTATTCCCTTGCCGAGACGTGTAGACTATTATTATGTATTCTCCCTTGCCGGGATATTTGGGCTGTAGCTGTACCCTTGCCAGGTTAAAATGTTAGGTTGTCGAATTGCCCAAATGGGGCCTTCTTTACAAAGTCAGACATTTTGAACTATAATATGGGATCGTGTGGCACGCCGTCCACTTATATACTATAATATGGGATCGTGTGGCACGCCGTCCACTTATATACTATAATATGGGATCGTGTGGCACGCCGACCACTATATATGTCATGAAATGGGATCGTGTGGCGCGCCGACCACTTATGTATTATAACATGGGATCGTGTGGCACGCCGTCCACTATATATATATATATATATATATATATATATCATGGAAGCCTGGAGTAGTTCTGCTGTTATTTCTAATAATTCGTTTTCATCTGTTATCCCCGAGCATGCCCCCTTCCCAGCTTTACTTGATATCTTCTGTTATTATTTCCGTTGCTCTTGTATATGTGTATATATATCTATACAGGTTGTTTTTGGTAGGTCCTGTCTAGCCTCGTCACTACTTCGTCGGGGTTAGGCCAGGCACTTACCAGCACATAGGGTCGGTTGTGCTGATGCTACACTCTGTGCATTTTTGTGCACAGATCAGGGAGCAGCTTTCGGACCGCAGCAGTAGGATTTGCCGGGAGCTATCTTCAGTCCAGGGACTCACGAGGTAGCCTAGCAGGCGTTCGCAGGCCGAAGTCCCTTCTATGTTTTAGTTTGTTTACCTTGTATCGAACAAACACTATGTATTTCCTTACAGACTTGTTTTTAGCATTCTATAGTAGTCTGTGAGCTAGTGACACCAGACTCTAGGTAGAACTATGTTTCAAACTTCCGCACTTTTGGTTTACAGTTGTGTTAATCTAAAATCTTCCGCTTATTTATTGTTCTCATGTATTGTATTGTTCGAATGAAATCAGTAATAATGTTTTAAATGTTTGGCTTGCCTAGCTCCGATAGTAGGCGCCATCACGACTCCCGATGGTGAGAAATCCGGGTCGTGACACCTGCGGTCCAACAACCGCAGGTGCGAAAATACCAGATACCAGATATGAACCTGCAATCTCCAACTTCAATTCTTCATCCCGTTAGCCATCCGAAATCACCCCGAGGCCCCCGGGACCTCAACCAAAAACACAAACATGATCCAATGCCTTATTCAAACTTGCTCCAATCATCAAAACACCTCAAACAACACTAAAACCATCATTTCTCATCGAATTCAAGCCTAAGTTCTTCCAAAACTTCCGAAATACGCATTCGATCAAAAGCCCGACCAAAACACCTCTGAATGACCTGAAATTTTGCACACGCATTCCAAATCACCTAACGAAGCTACTGCAACTCTCGGAATTCCATTCCGACCCCCGGATCAAAATCTCACCTATCTACCGGAATTCGCCAAAATCCTAACTTTGCCAATTCAAGCCTAATTCTATACCGGACCTCCAAAATCACTTCTAATCACTCTCCTAAGTCACAAATCATCCCCCGAAGCTAACCGAATCGTCGGAATTCAAATCCGAGTCCTCTAACACAAAAGTCAACGCCCGATTGACTTTTCCAAAACAAACCTTCCTTAAAGAGACCAAGTGTCTCATTTCCTTCTAGAACCACTCCAAATCAACTCGTTCACACCCAACACTGATAATGAAGCATAAAGAAATAGAAAATAGGGAGAACGGGGCGGTAACTCACGTGACGACGGGTTGGGTCGTCACATTGTAATAAGGAGTAATCTAATCTCTCTCTTTTTTTCCTTTTTAAATTGAGATTTTTTCTTTCCTATACCATATATGAAACCTTATTACCAAAAATGTTCATAGTTTCTAATTTACCCGCCATGTCCATATTTTTTCTACAGTTATTATACCAATCATTAAATACTACTTAATAGTAGCTGAATCATCCTAATTTGTCGAGCTAAAATTGAGGAACAGAATATTCTAAAAAGATTTGGCGTAAATCAGATCAAATCATATTCTTCCAGATATTCCTATTTAGGCGCGCTACAATTATAGAAGTAAATATTCTTCCAGATATTTTCCACCATCGATAGCCATTAAAAAGCTTGAAAGCTTTGAATTCAAATTTGGGTTTTCGAAAATCATTATTTGTTTGGATTGGGTGTTGTTAAAAATAATCGGAAATATGGTTTGGAGTTTATATCTCAATTTTGAGGGGTTTTGGTGAAGATTAGACTTGGTTTTGAATGAAATTCAGATTGAAACTCGAAGAAGAAGAAGAAGAAGAAGAAGAAGAAGAAGAAGAAGAAGAAGAAGGCATATTGCAGAAATTGTAGATAAATTGTAGATTATTTGTATTCTGATTGTAGATGCTTTATTTTCTGTTTTCACAAATAAAAAACGGCTAAAACTTCTACAAATCTTCTGAAAAACTTATGTCAAAAATCACAATTATGTTACAATTGGATGGGAATTGGGATAGAAAAATTCAATGTACCTAGTTTGTAGATATTTTGTAGATAAATTGTAGATTATTTGTATTCTAATTGTAGGTGTTTTGTTTTCTGTTTTCACAAATCAAAAACGACTAAAACTTCTACAAATCTTCTGGAAAAAAATGCAATTATGTCGAAAATGCCAATTATGCTACAATTGAAATGGGAATTGGGATATTAAAATTCAATGTATCCAGTTTGTAGATAAATTGTAGATTATTTGTATTCTGATTGTAGATGCATTGTTTTCTGTTTTCACAAATCCAAAACGACTAAAACTTCTACAAAATCTTCTGCAAAAAACAGTCTACAATTTATCCACAATTTCTGCAATATGTCTTCTTCTTCTTCTTCTTCTTCGAGTTTCAATCTGAATTTTAGTCAAAACCAAGTCTAATCTTCACCAAAACCCCTCAAAATTGAGATATAAACTCCAAAACATATTCCCAATTATTTTCAACAACACCCAATCAAAATAAATAATGATTTTTGAAAATCCAAATTTGAATTCAAAGCTTCAAAGCTTTTTAATGGCTGTCAATGGTGGAATTGCTGCTCTCTTGTCTCTTTGAAGGTTTGTTCTTCTTCATTGAGAAAATTTGAAGCTGAAGGTAAATGTGTGTATGAACTTTGAAGATTTGACTTCAATTTTGATGAACTTTGTTGTTCTTCATTGATGAACTTCAACTGGAGTAAAATGGGGAACCAACTTTGTTGAAGGGTTTCTTCAATTTTCTGTAAATTTAGAGGGAGAATTTGGTTTCAGAAGATGGAAAATGGTAAAAAGAACGTGGTTATGGGTAAAACGTGGGTGGGACTGAGGGGTTAGGAGAGAGAAACGTGCAGATTCCTTTAATTAAGGAGTAAAAAATATACAATTAATTATACCCTTAATTAATTATGGTATAGAATTGATAATTTGGTATACTAAGTGTAATTAAGTCAAACCTTAAACATTGAGGGTAATAAGATTTCCTATGTGGCATGGGAATGTAAAAATCTCTATTTTAATTTACAACCAACTAGCCCAAAAATAATAGGCTAAGATTCAACATCCAACTCCAATAGGTTCTCAAAATTACTATTTAATTTTTAAAAAAGATTCCTCAAGCTTTTAAATTAATTTTCGAATCAGTAACTGTGACTCAACTATTAGTTCAACAAACCAAATTCATTTGGGTGGTGAAAATTATATTTTTAACAAGCTTAAATATGTGGGTTTAAATTCCGAATTTAATTTTGTGAGAAATTTGGAGTGGGTGTTATTTAGACTTGTTAGAAATAGTATAAGGAGGTTGTATATAAAATTTGAAGTCATTTATTGGAGATTTGGAATGGATTCGAACAAGAATTGCGACTGAAATTCGTGGAAGAAGTTCGTCTACAGACGCTTGTATAAAGGTGTATAAAAGTGTATAAGGTGTGTTTCTACACTCATATACACTATTATACAAGATTATATATAATTATACAGAAAACTGACTTCGTCTTCTTCCTTGCGTCTTTTCTGAAATTTAACTCAAATCTTGCTCAAATATACTCCAAATCACTTCAAATTTAAATTTTGAACTCCTTTTGATATTNTTGTAGATAAATTGTAGATTATTTGTATTCTGATTGTAGATGCATTGTTTTCTGTTTTCACAAATCCAAAACGACTAAAACTTCTACAAAATCTTCTGCAAAAAACAGTCTACAATTTATCCACAATTTCTGCAATATGTCTTCTTTTTATTCTTCTTCTTCGAGTTTCAATCTGAATTTTAGTCAAAACCAAGTCTAATCTTCACCAAAACCCCTCAAAATTGAGATATAAACTCCAAAACATATTCCCAATTATTTTCAACAACACCCAATCAAAACAAATAATGATTTTTGAAAACCCAAATTTGAATTCAAAGCTTCAAAGCTTTTTAATGGCTGTCAATGGTGGAATTACTGCTCTCTTGTCTCTTTGAAGGTTTGTTCTTCTTCATTGAGAAAATTTGAAGTTGAAGGTAAATGTGTGTATGAATTTTGAAGATTTGACTTCAATTTTGATGAACTTTGTTGTTCTTCATTGATGAACTTCAACTGGAGAAAAATGGGGAACCAACTTTGTTGAAGGGTTTCTTCAATTTTCTGTGAATTTAGAGGGAGAATTTGGTTTCAGAAGATGGAAAATGGTAAAAAGAACGTTGGTATGGGTAAAACGTGGGTGGGACTGAGGGGTTAGGAGAGAGAAACATGCAGATTCCTTTAATTAAGGAGTAAAAAATGTACAATTAGTTAAACCTTAATTAATTATGGTATAGAATTGGTAATTTGGTATACTAAGTGTAATTAAGTCAAACCTTAAACATTGAGGGTAATAAGGTTTCCTATGTGGCATAGGAATGTAAAAATTCCTTTTAAATTTGAGAAACACTATGCTTGTATTCACCTATTGGGCTCATTGACTCAGAGCCCAATTGACTAACTAATAGCACAAAGGTTGATTTATGCAAAGAATTTTTACATTCCTATGCCATATAGGAAACTATATTACCCTCAATGTTTAAGGTTTGATATAATTACATTTAGTATACCTAATTACCAATTATATACCATTAGTGGTTTTTAAGAGTATTAATTACACTCCTAATTTATTGGTACCGTATATTCCTTCTAATACCACTCCCCCCACGTGTGACAACCCGGCCCGTCGTCTCATGTGTTACTGCCCCGTTTTCCCCGTTTATTGCTTCTTCATGTTCCATTATCGGCATTTGGTGAGTTAGAGTCGAATTGGTTTGGTTTTGGTAGAAAATGAGACATTTAGTCTCTTAAAGGAAGGCTTATATTGGAAAAGTCAACCGGATGTTGACTAATGAGTTAGAGGGCTCGGATGTGATTTTCGGTGATTCGGTTAGCTTCGGGGGATGATTTGTGACTTAGGAGTGTGATCGGAGGTGATTTTGGAGGTCCGGTGTAGAATTAGGCTTGAATTTGCGAAGCTAGTATTTTGGCGAATTCCGGTTGGTAGGTGAGATTTTGATTCGGGGCTCGGAATGGAATTCCGAGAGTTGCAGCAGCTTCTTTAGGTGATTTTGGATATGTGTGCAAAATTTCAGGTCATTCGGAGGTGTCTTGGTCGGGTTTTTGATCAAATGCGTATTTCGGAAGTTTTGAAGAAACTTAGGCCTGAATCCGATGTGATTTAATGGTTTTAGCGTTGTTTGACGCGTTTTGAAGATTGGAACAAGTTTGAATAATGTTTTAGGATGTGTTGGTACCTTTGGTTGGGGTCCCGGGGGCCCGGGGTGATTTCGGGTGGTCAATCGGACCATTTTTGGACTTGATATGTTGCAGGTTTTCAGCTGTAGGATTGCAGAAGATTTACCCATCGCGTTCGCGTAGGTAGGGTCGCGAACGCGTAGAGGAGAATTTGGAGGTCTGTAAATTGGTCTTCGCATTCGCGTCTCCTTAGTCGCGTTCGCGTAGTATTGAAAGGCGAAGCTTCGCGTTCGCGATTGGTGTCACGCGTTCGCATAGAGGAAATCTGAGGGGCCAAGAATTTGGCCTACGCGTTCGCGTCTATGGGCTCGCAATCGCGTTGATATAAGACCCAGGCCTTCGTGTTCGCGTGGGTGATGCCGCGTTCGCGAAGGGCATTTTTGGCAGCCTTAATAATTGGTCATCGCGAACGCGTGGGTTGTGGCCGCGTTCGCGTAGAGTAAAACACCTGGGCAGAAAGGGTTTTATTTGAATATTTCATCCGCGAGTGTATTCATTTTTCCTCCATTGTTAACCACCTTGAGAGCTTTTTGGGAGTAATTGAAGAGGGTTTCGACGGGGATTGATTGGAGGTGAGTCTCGTGACCTAGAAACGTCATTTTATTGAAGAATCAACCTTTAATTCTTGGAAATTTGGGTAAAAATTGGAAGAACTAGGGCTTGGTTTTTGAAATGAAAATTTGGGATTTGAAAGGGCATTTGAACTCCGATTTTGGTAAATTTGATATGTATGGACTCGTGGCGAGACAGGGAATCTGATGATGTAAATTTTATAATTTTTCGAGAAGTGGGCCCGGGGCTCGGGTTTTGCCAACTTCGTGATTTTTGGTGTTTTTCGAGTCTTTTCGATTGGGTTATATTCCCTTAGCCTATTGTAATGTATTCCTTGTGGTTTTGATCAGATTTGACGCGCGAGGAGGTCAATTCGAGAGGAAAAGGCATAGCGAGCTAGACTTTGGGCCGGCTGGAGGTGAGTAATGGGTGTAAATGATGTACTGAGGGTTTGAGACCCCGGAATTTCACATCGTACCGCTATATTGAGGCGAGGCACGCGCTCTATGACGAGTGCGGGGCTGTTGGTTATTGGGGATTGTGACTTGGTCCGTCCCGGTGATGTTTTACTGTGTTTTTCTACTAGAACTTGTTGGAAATCATCGTTACTTGGATTTGACTGTTGTATTTGGGCTTCGTGCCGGTTTATTTTGGATCCTTCAGGGATTTGANGTGTGGTTTCTCGGTCTTCCTTGTATGACCGCATTAGAGAGCGTCAGTATGATGATCCACATTTGCTTGTCCTTAAGGACAGGGTCCAGCATGATGATGCCGGAGATGTGACTATTGATGATGATGGCATGTTGAGGATGCAGGGCCGGATTTGCGTGCCCAATGTGGATGGGCTTCGGGAGTTGATATTAGAAGAGGCCCATAGCTCGCGGTATTCCATTTATCCGGGTGCCGCGAAGATGTATCAGGATTTGAGGCAACACTACTGGTGGAGGAGAATGAAGAAAGATATTGTGAGTTATGTAGCTCGGTGTCTCAACTGTCAGCAGGTCAAATATGAGCATCAGAGGCCCGGTGGTGTACTTTAGCGGATGGATATTCCGGAGTGGAAATGGGAGAGGATTACTATGGATTTTGTGAGTGGTCTCCCTCGTACCTCGAGGAAGTTTGATTCGATTTGGGTGATTGTGGATCGGTTGACCAAGTCCGCGCACTTCATTCCGGTGTGTACTGCCTATTCTCGGAGCGGCTGGCAGGGATTTTCATCCGGGAGATTGTTCGGTTGCATGGGGTCCCAGTTTCCATTATCTCAGATAGAGGTACTCAGTTTACTTCCCAGTTTTGGAGGACCTTTCAGCGGGAGTTGGGTACACAGGTGGAGCTGAGTACAGCGTTTCATCCTCAGACGGACGGGCAGTCCGAGCGTACCATTCAGATATTGGAGGACATGTTGCGTGCCTATGTTATTGATTTTGGAGGTTCTTGGGCTGAGTTCTTGCCACTTGCAGAGTTTGCTTACAACAACAGCTATCAATCCAGTATTCAGATGGCGCCGTATGAGGCCTTATATGGGAGACGGTGTAGATCTCCGGTTGGTTGTTTTGAGCCCGGCGAGGCTAGGCTATTGGGGACAGAGTTGGTCCAGGATGCCTTAGAGAAGGTGAAAGTGATCCAGGAGAGACTTCGTAGAGCTCAGTCGCGTCAGAAGAGTTATGCAGACCGGAAGGTTCGAGATGTATCTTATATGGTGGGCGAGAAGGTCTTGCTGAAGGTTTCGCCCATGAAGGGCGTTATGAGGTTTGGGAAGAAAGGGAAGCTGAGTCCGCGGTTCATTGGGCCTTTTGAGGTACTTAGGAGGATTGGGGAGGTGGCCTATATGCTTGCTTTGCCACCAGCTTGTCGGGGGTTCATCCGGTATTCCATGAAACTATGCTTCGGAAGTATGCTGGGGACCCGTCTCATGTGTTAGACTTCAGCTCGGTTCAGTTGGATGATGACTTGACCTATGATGTGGAGCCAGTGGCTATTTTGGGTCGTCAGGTTCGAAAGTTGAGATCAAAGGATATAGCTTCGGTGAAGGTGCAGTGGAGAGGTCGGCCCGTGGAGGAGGCTACCTGGGAGACCGAGCAGGAGATGCGGAGCAGATATCCTCACCTGTTTGAGGCTTCAGGTATGTTTCTTGACCCGCTCGAGGACGAGTGTTTGTTTAAGTTGGGGAGGATGTGATGACCCGGCCCGTCGTCTCATGTGTTACTGCCCCGTTTTCCCCGTTTATTTCTTCTTCATGTTCCATTATCGGCATTTGGTGAGTTAGAGTCGAATTGGTTTGGTTTTGGTAGAAAATGAGACATTTAGTCTCTTTAAGGAAGGCTTATATTGGAAAAGTCAATCGGATGTTGACTAATGAGTTAGAGGGCTCGGATGTGATTTCCAGTGATTCCGTTAGCTTCGGGGGATGATTTGTGACTTAGGAGTGTGATCGGAAGTGATTTTGGAGGTCCGGTATAGAATTAGGCTTGAATTGGCGAAGCTAGTATTTTGGCGAATTCCGGTTGGTAGGTGAGATTTTGATTCGGGGCTCGGAATGGAATTCCGAGAGTTGCAGCAGCTTCGTTAGGTGATTTTGGATATGTGTGCAAAATTTCAGGTCATTCGGAGGTGTCTTGGTCGGGTTTTGATCAAATGCGTATTTCGGAAGTTTTGAAGAAACTTAGGCCTGAATCCGATGTGATTTAATGGTTTTAGCGTTGTTTGATGTGTTTTGAAGATTGAAACAAGTTTGAATAATGTTTTAGGATGTGTTGGTACCTTTGGTTGGGGTCCCGGGGGCCCCGGGGTGATTTCGGGTGGTCAATCGTACCATTTTTGGACTTGATATTTTGCAGGTTTTCAGCTGTAGGATTGCAGAAGATTTACCCATCGCGTTCGCGTAGGTAGGGTCGCGAACGCGTAGAGGAGAATTTGGAGGTCTGGAAATTGGTCTTCACGTTCGCGTCTCCTTATTCGCGTTCGCGTAGTATTGAAAGGCGAAGCTTCGCGTTCGCGATTGGTGTCACGCGTTCGCATAGAGGAAATCTGAGGGGCCAAGAATTTGGCCTACGCGTTCGCGTCTATGGGCTCGCGATCGCGTTTATATAAGACCCAGGCCTTCGCGTTCGCGTGGGTGATGCTGCGTTCGCGAAGGGCATTTTTGGCAGCCTTAATAATTGGTCATCGTGAACGCGTGGGTTGTGGTCGCGTTCGCGTAGAGTAAAACACCTGGGCAGAAAGGGTTTTATTTGAATATTTCATCCGCGAGTGTATTCATTTTTCCTCCATTGTTAACCACCTTGAGAGCTTTTTGGGAGTAATTGAAGAGGGTTTCGACGGGGATTGATTGGAGGTGAGTCTTGTGACCTAGAAACGTCATTTTATTGAAGAATCAACCTTTAATTCTTGGAAATTTGGGTAAAAAGTTGGAAGAACTAGGGCTTGGTTTTTGAAATGAAAATTTGGGATTTGAAAGGGCATTTGAACTCCGATTTTGGTAAATTTGATATGTAGGGACTCGTGGCGAGACGAGGAATCTGATAATGTGAATTTTATAATTTTTCGAGAAGTGGGCCCCGGGCTCGGGTTTTGCCAACTTCGTGATTTTTGGTGTTTTTCGAGTCTTTTCGATTGGGTTATATTCCCTTAGCCTATTGTAATGTATTCCTTGTGGTTTTGATCAGATTTGACGCGCGAGGAGGTCAATTCAAAAGGAAAAGGCATAGTGAGCTAGATTTTGGGTCGGCTGGAGGTGAGTAATGGGTGTAAATGATGTACTGAGGGTTTGAGACCCCGGAATTTCACATCGTACCGCTATATTGAGGCGAGGCACGCGCTCTATGATGAGTGCAGGGCTGTTGGTTATTGGGGATTGTGACCTGGTCCGTGCCGGTGATGTTTTACTGTGTTTTTCTACTAGAACTTGTTGGAAATCATCGTTACTTGGATTTGACTGTTGTTTTGGGCTTCGTGCCGGTTATTTGGATCCTTCAGGGATTGATTTCACTGATTTGCATACTTTGCATATTGTTTAACCTCATTCCAAGGTTTTAAGTACTACTTTTGCAAACTCAGCCCCTTTTTCTAAACTTGAAAATTCAAATGATATTTTAAATGATATTTTGGGTTGTGGATTACTGATTAAAAAGTGCCCGAGGGGCTTATTGTGATTTCTGGATTTATGGATAGCTCGGGCTGCACGCCGCAGCAGTACTATGTGATATTGAGGCCGAGGGCCTGGTTGGTGCCACGAGATGGCTTATTTGCGCTTGGGCTGTAGGAGCCCTTCCAGAGTCTGTACACACCCCAAGTGAGCGCCGTCGACGTAAAATATATGGTTGGCTCGGACTGCACGCCGCAGTGGGTACCTGAGTGTACCGGTATTTGCATTGCATTACATCATTGCATCATTCCTTACCCGTTACCTGTCATGGTTCTTTCTGTACCATTACTTTATTGACTTGCCGGTCTTACTGTTAAAGGTTTGGTACTGCCCGTTATAGTTGCCTTGTGTTTTTCAGTGATTTCTTATCTTCAGTTATTATTTATGCTTATTACTCACTGAGTCGGAGTACTCACTTTACTCCCTACACCTTGTGTGCAGATTTAGGTGCATCACAGTCTGAGGGAGGACCTGTCTAGCTGAGCAGCATTTCACCGGGAGCATCGAGGTAGCTGCATGGCGTTCGCAGCCTTGATCCTTCCCTCCTATCCCTATCTTTCATTATTCTGTTCCTTAGACAGTCTTGTTATAGGATGACACTCTGTATTAGAGGCTCGTGATCGTGACACCGAATCCTGTTTTGGGTTATGTTCCAGTATTTTTTGTTGGTTTTCAGTATACTACTCCGTACTTATAGCAGTTTGATAAGATGGTTTAGTAATTTAGTATCCGTGTTCGAATTCCTAAATTATCATAAGTTGAGATTTGTTGTTGAATTGTCGGGCTTGCTTAACAATGTGTTGGGCGCCATCACGACCGGGGTTTGGGTCGTGACACCACGTTTCTCTCTCCGATTCCCACACCTTCACCCACGTTTTCCTCCCACACCCACGATTTCTGTATCAAAATCCCATTATTTCTTCCATAGCCAAGGCTTTGAATTTGAATTTGGGTTTTCAAAAGACATTGTTTGTTTGGATTGGATGTTGTTGCAAAGATTTGAGAATTCTGTCTACGTCTCTCTCTATCTCGCAATCCCAAATTTCAGTAATATAAGAGGAAAGGAAAAGAGAGCAGCAATTCCACCATTGACAGCCATTAAAAAGCTTTGAAGCTTTGAATTCTAATTTGGGTTTTCAAAAATTATTATTTGTTTGGATTGGGTGTTGTTGTTAATAATTGGGAATATGGTTTGGAGTTTATATCTCAATTTTGAGGGGTTTTGGTGAAGATTAGACTTGGTTTTGGCTGAATTTCAGATTGAAACTCGAAGAAGAAGAAGAATACATCACATACATTATATTTGCAGAAATTGTAGAAAAATTGTAGAAAAATTGTAGATTGTTGTTTATTTCTTTTTCAGCATTGTGTTTTTGTGTTAAAAGTTTTGATGGGAGCTTGTTATTCCACTTCGTCTGTTTTGGAGCTAACTTGTACAGAGGAGAAGATGTTTTTTAAGTTATATATATTGCTATACCTTTAAATTCAAGAAGTATGGTTGTATTGTATTTAAAGAGGCGTGAATTTGTAGAATAGGTTGAATGTGAGGAATGAGTCAAATAAGACTCATAATGGCTTGTTTTCTACATTTAATCTACAACAAAACTACATATTATTTGAAAAATTAATATGAAAATACAGAATTTCAATGTTTCTACAAATTATCTACAAAATATCTACAAACTGGGTACATTAAATTTTAATATCCCAATTCTCAATCAATTGTAGCATAATTGGGATTTTCAACATAATTGCATTTTTTGCAGAAATTTTGTAGAAGTTTTAGTCGTTTTTTATTTGTGAAAACAAAAAACAAAGCATCTACAATCAGAATACAAATAATCTACAATTTATCTATAAAATATCTACAAACTGGGTACATTGAATTTTAATATCCCAATTCCCATTCAATTGTAGCATAATTGGGATTTTTGACATAATTGTGTTTTTTCAGAAGATTTGTAGAAGTTTTAATCGTTTTTTATTTGTGAAAACAGAAAATAAAGCATCTACAATCAGAATACAAATAATCTATAATTTATCTACAAAATATCTACAAACTGGGTACATATTTAGATTCGACATGCTTCCCCTAAAATGTATGTTTCATATTTTTGATATATATTTTTGTCCAAAACAGTACTAAATCATCCACTTAAATATAATTTTATACAATGTTGTTCAACTTTCATACAATAGGTAAATGAATAAAAGAAAAATAAATAAACAACAATCTACAATTTTTCTACAATTTCTGCAATATAATGTATGCCATGTCTTCTTCTTCTTCTTCTTCTTCTTCTTCTTCTTCTTCTTCTTCTTCTTCTTCTTCTTCTTCTTCAAGTTTCAATCCGAAATTCTTCACCAAAACCCCTCAAAATTGAGATATAAACTCCAGACCATATTCCCAATTATTTGCAACAACACCCAATCCAAACAAATAATGATTTTTGAAAACCCAACTTTCAATTCAAAGCTTCAAAGCTTTTTAAAGGCTGTCAATGGTGGAATTGCTACTCTCTTTTCCTTTGCTTTGTATTACTGAAATTTGGACATAATTGCATTTGATGTAGAAGAATTGTAGAAGATTTAGTCGTTTTTGATTTGTGAAATCAGAAAAAAGGTTTGAAACACAGTGTATCAAAAAAGCAGAGACGCTAATTTGAAACGAAACTGACGAAGAAGATTAATGTGCGTGATTTGCGTTGTAGAAGATTTGGAAGAATATTTAATTCCCCTTTTTTACCGCGCCTAAATAAGGAATCATAAAGCTACAGTGATTCCTTATTTAATGCATTGTATATATTATGCAGAAATACTATTAGCATGAATGGTAATATGCAAACTATGAACATATTTGGTAATATAGTTTCATATATGGTATATATACGAAAATTTCCATTACTATTTATCTAGATTAACAATTAATTAGAGTTTTACTCATTTGGTAAATTATTCGATGAGCATGAATTTTTAAAAAGAACATTCCTGAAGTCTAATACGTAGTTGAAATTACTTTATTTTACAGTAAGATTCCATCTTTTGACCAAAATTTAAGTAAGGGGCTATGAAGTTTTTGGGCAAGTGTATATTTTATTCCCGAAATGCTTTAAAGATTCTATCGATTACTCACTTTAACGTCTCAAGCTCGCACTTACCATTCATAGGAAAAAAATATTATATTATACAATAAACTTGAAAGAATTTCCAAATTAACAAACCAAATCCACTACCCAAAGAAGTAAAATAAATTAACAGATAAATCCTCTTTGCGGTGTCTACTTACTAAAAGGGTCTGGTGCATAAAGTATCGAGTATTCACGTAGGTTCAGAGAAGGACTGTATCTGATGAGTGTGATATAATCATGTAGATATCCTAACCTAACTACATAAAGTATCTTGTATTCACGGGGTCCGGAGAAAGACCGCACCAAATGGGCGTGATGTAGACATACTAACCTAGCTAATGCAAACAAGTGACTGCTTCCACGACTCGAACCCGTAACCTATACGTTACACGGAGACAACTTTACCGTTTAATTTAATGATACTTTTTAGGGATATAAGATTTAATAATACCATTATATTTTTTTGCCTTCTATATCAACTAATCTTGTTTTTATGGTAAACTATCCATTAACTATAAAAACAAGCAGCTTTGTAGCATATATTATATCAAATATACAATGATATAGTATTAGTTAGCATATATAGTTTGTTTTCGAACTTCCAACCAAATCAATACGGATATCTACCACAATTAGTTTACCTTATTTTGCAAGAGAATTATCTTTAAAAGAAAACTTATTTTTTATGAACACTCGAATCATTTCATTAATTAAACCAAAAAAAAAAGTTGTTTACTTGTATTAAGCTTCTACTCCTATAAGTGTTCAAAAAGGTGTTAAGACTTAAGAGTCTGTATCAAACTATAACTTCAAATAGCCTTATTATTATCCCCAATTTCCATCAAATTAAACCTCTCCTCTTCCATCTCCCTCCTTATTATTTGGGGAAAATTTCAGGTTTTCCAGAGGAAGTGTCACTTTGCTCTTTCCTAGGAACAATTTATTTTTATTTTTGGTTGCCTTTGATTTTGCCAAACAATGAAAAACAGACCACAATATGTGGTCTCTTTTATTATTTCTGAAACAAATAATGTGTTAAACACTTTTAGAAGAATACTTCCCAGAATCATGATCACCTTCATCTTTTTCTTTTGTCTTTTATACGTTTTTTACTCTCTAATTTTCGTAAACCCTTCATTCACGTCCACCCAAAATCCTTTAGGTATTTTTATTAGATTCAACGAAGAAAACCAGTCAGACACTATCCAAACCCCAGAAAAAACTCAGCTCCACCATATTGTATTTGGCATTGGATCGTCACGTACTACATGGAATTATAGAAAAGAGTACGTAAAATTATGGTGGAAGCCAAATAAAATGCGAGGATTTGTATGGTTAGACAAGCCAACTATGTCAAAGAATAATCCAAGCAGCCCGAGTAATTACAACGTTACTTCTCTTCCAGAAATCAAGATTTCAAGCAACACATCAAGGTTTAAGTACACTAACAAAAAGGGCGATAGATCAGGAATTCGAATATCGCGAATAATATCAGAAACAGTAAGGATGGATTTGAAAAACGTGAGATGGTTTGTGATGGGAGATGATGATACATTTTTTGTGCCAGAAAATTTGGTTAGGGTATTGAGGAAATATGATCATAATCAGTATTATTATATAGGGAGTGTATCGGAAACACATTGGCAAAATCATGAGTTTTCATATAATATGGCATATGGAGGTGGAGGTTTTGCTATAAGTTATCCATTGGCTAAGGCTCTTGAGAAAATACAAGATAAATGCATTGAGAAATATCCTCATTTGTATGGATCAGATGATAGGATTCAAGCTTGTTTGGCTGAACTTGGAGTTCCTCTCACCAAAGAAGTTGGATTTCACCAGGTTTGTTCTTCTTTCTTCTTTTTTTTTTTCTTTTTTGCATCTTTTTTTTTTATATTAGTATTCTAACTCCAACTTTGCTTGGGACTGAGGCGCTTATTGTTATTATAGTTAGTATTTTGCATGATAGTTAAACTCATGAATTCAATTTACGGTCCTTATTAGGTAACTAGTACCGTGACCTTTCGTATAATTGAGTCAATAGAATCATACCAACTACTAGGACCCTAATTAAAGGAGAATATATTTGTTCCTTAAAATAACAAATAAATAAAGAAGGGGATAAGGAAAGTGGGAGAGATTTTGTAGTTTATTGCAAGGCGATTTTCCAACTTCTTCTCCGAAATTAATTGACCCGCTTTTGAGTTCATGTAGCACCGAAATTATTTAAGGAGACATATATAAATCACCAAATATGTGGTTTTAAATATTAGTCGCGAATATTGTTATAGTAATTTTATTTAAGAAAAAAAAAATGAGCCAAAGATCTTTATTGCACTCACTGGGTAGTTCTAGCAGATAGCATTAGGTGCTGATAAGCACTTTAAAGTGCTGAAACTTATTTAAAAAATAAGCAATTACGTGATTGGATAAAAATACTGAAATTAATAATATGCAGCTGAAGAACTGGGTATACCAAGAGTTTTGTTTTAAAAAGAAGTATTTTAGGGATAGAATAGTAAATATTTTGGTCAAACTTAAAGTGCTTATAAGCTGAAATTTGATAAGTTGGGGGAGACCAACTTATGGCTTTTGGCTTATAAGCACTTAACTTATAAGCACTTTTAATTTTACCAAACGCGTAGATAAGCCAAAAAGTGTTTATAAGCCAGTTTGACCAGCTTATAAGCTTAGCCAAACACCTTCATAGTGTATGAGATAACCTTTGTTTTTATGCAGGTAGGAACTAGGAAGTAAAAATTTAATCATAGTTTATTTAGTGGAATGGTTTGGGTAAGATAGGTTTGATGTTAACTAAACAAGTGGCATAAAGTCTTATCGACTAGAACCATATATGGGATCATGGTCTTAAATTACCTGCAACTTCCACCAAGAGAATTGTACTTTAGTAAAAAAAAAAACTTGGGGAGGGGGAGGGGGGTAAGAGAAATCTAATCATGCACTCCTCTATAGCACTCTTTACCTTCTAATCTAATCCGAAAGAATGGATGTATGTTTGAAAATAATTTGATTTTATTTTTACGACCAATATTATTCAAATTGCAATATTTTCAGGCAAAATATGTGTTGCAATAGTCATAAAAATAAGGAAGGGTATTATTACTTTTAGCCCGTTGCCAGAAACTATTTACATCTGATAGGCGAAAAGTGTATAAAACTTGTATAATTCTTGTATATAACATACAGAATGTATATATACAAATTTTATATATTTTTTCGATTATTATTTTTACAACAGTTATATAGTGTCATTTATTCAAATGATAACTGGGTGTTTCTTTGTTTGTTATAGTGAATTAGAATTGGTAGGTTCGGGTGACCCCTTGATGGAGAGGACTAGTGGCTTTGTGGCATCCAATCCTCAAATATACTAAACCACTTTCCCATATAAAGTGGGTGGGTGGCCTACAATTATCTACTTTCTTAGGATATGTCCCTTAATTCCCATTTCTGAAATTATTTCCGTGGTTTCAATAATAGCAACATAAATACTAGTACTAGTACTATATCAGGAAAATGGTAGTTCAACTAAACAAATTTCCATCTGCGTATATTAAAATCATATCAATATGGCTTTCTCATCAACCTACTTATATAAATCAAAATACTTAAGCAGAACTAAGCCAATATAAATTCAACAATAACAAATAAAAAAACAAAGGTATTAGTCACTCAAGAAAAATAAAACCAATAGGACCAAAAAGGTAAGCATCACAATACTAATTAATAGAGATATGACTTGTGTACATAGTTAAACCGATCCACACACCTTGGGGAATTATATTTTAAAATCTTATATTTGTTTTTTTAAATCTAGTCATCTAGGTATCAAGATATATTTGATTTATAACTATCTTTGCTTAGAAATTGATGTGTTCTTTATGCTCTATTTATTTGTAAAACTAATTATAATCGTGGCAAGTTTAGTTAATTTTTTTTTTTAGAATTTTAAACTATATTTATAGGTTAAGTATGTCAATGTGGAGTAATAAATCCAATTCTTTTGTAGCAATAATAAATTTCTTTCTATCGGGTTTTAACGCATATATGTTTATTATTTTGATGATTTAACGATATGACAATATTTATCTGGAACAGTTTGATCTACATGGTAGTGTGATGGGCCTCCTCTCAGCCCATCCAGTTGCACCACTAGTTTCTCTTCATCATCTTGATAAAATCCAGCCCATCTTCCCCAAATTAAGCCGAGTTGAAGCCCTGAGACGGCTCAACAAGCCCATAAAACTGGACTCAGCTGGGCTCATGCAACAGTCCATATGTTATGACAGGCCCAGGGGATGGACCATTTCTGTCTCGTGGGGCTATTCGGTCCAAATAAATAGGGGCATCTTGCCGGCCCGTGAAATGGAAAAGCCCATTACAACTTTCAATGATTGGTATGCAACTGGTGATGAGAATTCCTTCACATTCAACACAAGAACATATCATAAAAATGCTTGCCAAAGACCATTTTTCTACTTGTTGTCTAATGCATACGTGACAACCAATCACACAACAAGCAAATACGTGTACGATGGGGCCCGTGCATCGAAGTGCAAGTGGCGTATGGCTGATCCATCCAACGTACGCCACGTGGAAGTGTACAAGAAGCCTAATCCAAATTTATGGGACAAGGTAATTAATTTTTGTTTTATGATGTTGTAGAATAGTTAGGCACTATTGTCACTATGTATGCTCATAAATATGTTTTTTTGGATGTTTTGAAGCAGTCTCCAAGAAGAAATTGTTGCAGAGTTTTGCCAACAAGCAAGAATGACACTCTTTTAGTAGATGTGGGTGAATGCAGAGATGGTGAAACCATCTAATTGTAGTGATAGAAACTAAAGAGGATTTTCACACTCTTCCTTTTTGGTGCGCGGATTTGCACATGTTGCGATTTTTAGATTGTATTGATGTTTCATGCCACTAGAGCAGTCGTGTTGGATGAGATGAGGGCATTGGGATCTACAATGAATACTATCAGATTCAATTTCAGCATGTTGGAAGGATAATATTGGAATTCAGTTTAGAAATTTACTATGGTTCTTGCCGAAGGAGAGGGAACTCCATGACTGGTTGATCTGAGGAATAGTCATGATTTTCTGCGTGTTTCTTTCATCATTGGCAGTATAAGAAAGTGTTGGAATGAGGCTTTGTTTGATAAGAGGTTTATTACCGGTATTGGGTTGTTTGAGCAGCTGCTCTGATCAGAAGTTATCGCTATGAGTGGTTGAGTTATGTGGTATATCATGTGATTACATCTTGGGTTACGGATAGTGGTCTGAT
>NC_031989.1:51140137-51148253 GCF_001879085.1 Nicotiana attenuata
TACGTGATATTCTATGTCTACTTATTTGTTACGTACCCCTCCCCCCCCCCCCCCCCCACATTGAGTCTTTTTTTTCCTTTTTCTTTTTTGGGTCTGAAATTGAAAGGAGCTCCAGATTACATATATTGCCATGTATAGAAAAAGCTAACACAATGCTTCATGTGAGGCTGTGAGCTCCTAATCTTCTTATACTTTGAAAGAGGGATATACAAGAAAGAATGCAAGATCTTATATGTTTCATATAAACTTATAGTGAGGAAATTTTGTTAAATGAAGAATATCAATGTACTATCACTCGAACAATATAATAGTAACTCTTTCTATTCTAAGAAGAATAACAACATTCAGAGTATAAGGGAGAATGCGTCTAATTCTCTCTATATTCCTCATGAGCCAGCATAATTGTATGTGTGAATCTGTTGAACCGGCCTAAACAATATAAATACACTTAATAAAAAACTCTACAAATTTATTTCAGATACTTGCACACTCTCTGTATTTAATATGTACCTAAAGCCTAGTTCATTCAACATATGTGATGATATATATGACCAACTGCAAGACTTAACACTCAAAGGGAGACTTCTTATCTAAAGGCCAAAGTTTATATTGGTCGTGAAATGCTGCAAGAAAAATCTATCCCCTACTTCTGAAACACTTGTATTGACCTTAATGCGCAAGGGCACATGTTCCAGGAGTGTTGATTCTCATCCTTAATACTTTTCCGACACCATTCTCATAACAGACCTTCCTCCCCTTAAAAAGTATAAATCTAGTGGGGATTGGTACTGTCTATATTCTTCTTGTTCATGTCGTGTTTTTGAGCCAGTTTGAGGCTTGTAATTTACAGGGATCATTAGCTATTACTACTTCAACCACTGGCCTTTTTCTGCCATATTCCCTTACTAGGCCTTATGATTTGTTTCAGAAGAGCCATCTTTGGGACATTCCAATGCTCTATATGCCTGCATACCTTTCCAGATTTCTCATTGAAATAGTATTCTGTATAACCAGTTGCTGCAACAGAATACAATTAAGAGTTAAGAGCACAGACAACAACCTCAGTAATAACAAGAAGAAAATTAAAGTTTTCTCTATATGTCTGAAGCATCGATTTCACAAACCTGAAAGAATGGGCTTCCAAGGAAATGACAGTACGCAACTGAAACGCCAGTGACCAATCGCCTTCTCCTATATTTGGAGACACGTGCACTTTGTAAACATCAAAATTAAGCAAGAATTTTATCTTATAAAAAGAAACAAAGTATTAGTGCTATCCAATTCAAGTGTGAACTAACCTCAAAGTCCTCCCATTTCATGAGTTTCATATTTGATCTTTGCACAAGGTAACCAAAATTAGTGCAGTTCCTTTTAAACCGACTAAGCCCTTTGAAAGAACCTGCTGGATCCGCAAATTCACAATTCTCTTCATATGCATTAAGGGTCAGGTTTCCTGAATAGCATAACACTTTTAAGCTAATATGATTTGCAAGTGTCAATACTTAATCGTTCAAGTTATAAACAGCAAATTGTCAAGTTTTGGATACAACTTATTGTACCTTAATATATAGGGCTCAGTTTAGCTCTTCTTGTTAAGCATTATTTCTGCTTTAGCATTAGGCTTAGTATATTACTGACTGCTTTTCTTGCTGCTTATTTGTAATCGCCTTGAAAACTTGGATCAATTAGTAATATCATTATCACTAATTTATTTATTCTTATCAGAAGATAGAGCGCGGAACTTATTTCAAGATTTTCTTCTTTCCCAATAGCTACAACCGAAATCTCCAAAAGCTATTATTCCTTAGTAATACTCCCTCTGCCTCGTTAATAGTCATGATTACTAAAAATAGTTGTCTCAAATTATTTGTCATTTTAGAAGTCCAAGACAAAATTAATTGTTTTTTTCCTTTTTTACCCTTAGTAATAATTGTTACTCCCTCCGCTCCAAAATAAGTGATTTTTTGGCTTTTTTTTATGGTCCAAAATAAGTGACTTTTTCAGATTTCAAGAATGAATTAATTATTTTTTTCCTACATTGCCCTTGGAGTGTGTGTTAAGAGTATTTATGTGAAGAGATAGCAAAAGGTTAATATGGTCAATTTCATTGCTAATTAATGCTAAAAGATGGATTTCTTAATTTGTGTGAAAACAGCTAAAAAATCATTTATTTTGGATCGGAGGGAGTATTGAATATAGAAATAACACATAAATAGAATAAATATTCAATGAAGAGAGATTATATTTTAATACATAAATAGGGGTAAAATAGTCCAATCTCTTTCCTAATTAATATTTCTTAAGGGCGTGTAAAGAGAAACACATAATATGAGGAGATTATGAGACGGAGGGACTACTCAACAAACCAACTAAATACAAATAGTATCACGCTACAAGAAATGAGAATTTGGAATCTAGATATACGAGCTCATTCGTTAACGGCAAGGTTATATTTGACCCCAAAGGGCAAAGTTAGATCATTTTGTATAAATTTCGACCTTTTCCCTCCCTCAATATAGCCGATCCCAACTAATTTCGAATTAATTCTGACTTATCCATTGTTTGAAAATGTTAGTTAATTGTCTTCAAACAGATTACCTGTAACAAAGTAGGATCTTTGGAAGTCAGCTTTAATGGTATCAGCCACAAGGGCACGATCAACAAGTCCAGACTCATCAATTTCAAGTTCCAAATTTCCCTCAGAAGAAACTTCAGCATCCGTCGGAGAACGGAAAAAGGATGCAGCAATGCCAAGAAATTCAGAACCATACCAAGCCATCTTCAGCAGCAAATTGTCGGGTTCAGAATCCTGGCTGCTAGTGCTAGTACTGTTGGATGAGTTACTTGTTGAGTTTTCAGCATTGCATCGCAACAGCTTATGTATTTTCTGACTACCATTTGGCTGGAAAATAGAACGTCGGTCGCTGGACTGAAGATTGGGAATTCTGATAGCAAAAGAAGTAAAAGTTGCCATAGCAAGACACAGAGAAGTTAGGTAGTTGGAATTTGAAATTGAACTATTTGTCCCATGTTTTGCCTTGTAAAATATCTGTCCTCACTAAATATTGACCACGCAAAGATTTGAGGCGGCAAAAAACGAATTGACTTAAGAGGAAATTTTGTTTTTCTCTTTTTTCATTAATGGAATATTTGTTATTTTAAGAATTAGTAATACTCCCAACAAAATATAAACTTGGCTTATATTGTAATACTAACATTTCAAATTTTCTCTGTTAGAATATACAAATGTACTGATCAAGACACTCACCGAGCATTACATTCTTAGTCAAATTATACATGGATCGTAATTCGAAAAATAATAATCATTATAATATTCTCATTTGTTATCATCATAATAAACTTAGCTACCTTACCAATTTAAACAATATTGTTGTTTTCCTCTGTTATTGAAATGAGTAGCATACTACAATTAATAATCAAAATAAATCTATAATATCAATATTCAATTATCTCATACAAAGAACTAATTTTAAGTGAATTTAAAATGAGACATGCTTAAGTATGAGATAAATAAAGAAATATTGCACTAAATATGATAATTTGCAATAAAGAAATATTTCAAACACTTTGCTAGAAATATGTTAGAGATAATATCTAACTAAACAAGTGATAATATAATGGTCATTTTTCACATTTACAAATGGTACAGAAATTCGTATAAAAAATTTGGATATTGTCAATAAGAGAAACCAAAAAGCCACCCAAAAACTCATTGTTGATGCAAAATTTAATAGCAAAACAATTTGTGATAACTCAGGTAACCAAACAACTCCTAAGTGCGTGTTAGAAGAACATTTAAAAAAAAAAAAAAGCAAACAACTAATCTGAATTTCTACAAATTATTGCAGCAATTAACTGTGTGTAGACAATGAAATGCTAACAAGACCAGTTCAAATATCTAGCATTTCCAGTGGGTTCAATCTTCTGCAACTATGAGTACACATGAAATATACCAACTTGCCTCCAAAATGAAGTCCTAAAACTGCTTACTAAATTATTTCCAAAATCATGTCCTTTCATTAAGTTTTTTCTTTAAGATTAGCAAATCAGTTCAATAACACCAGGTAGTAAAGAAAACTTCCTAGGAAGGAATCCTAAGAATTCTCCATCAGACTGAACATATATTGAGCTATTGCTTCCAATCTCTTCGACTTCAATTGAACGTGCCCTGCAAAGACAAATAAAACTGTTGAAGAATCTCATAAACAAAAAACCAAGCTAAGTAGATTATAAACAGTTCACTTCTAGTGTCTCATATGTCAAATGAATCATGTACAAATAAAAAATTGCCGGAGAAATTTATACTCCTCTACTTTTATACTTTGACAAAGAGCCTTTTCATTAAAGTGCTTAATAAGGAAACGTAGACGAAGAGAAGGAAAAGTAACTGTCACAGATGAGAGTCGTGATTCAAATATGAATACACAAAGACCCCTTAAAGTGATTATTGGAGGTTCTTATGGAAATTGTGGTATATGACCTGGGAAACCCCCAAGACTGTGTTAAAACACAGAATCATATAGATATACTTTCTCAAAAGCTGAAACAAAACTCAGTAACTATGTATAAACTGACTTCTGTAGTGATGCAACATGCACTGTTGCACTACAGTAAGCAATGGGCAACCTGGAATTCACAATATAAATTTGAAGAAGAGATGAGAAATGTTTTTTTCTTTCTGAAGCAGTGGCGCTATACCTTCTTGAAGATACATTTTTCACTGATAAGTGTGTCCCATTGTACAGCTTATGCATTTTGAAAATGAAATCATACCACTTGAAGTCCTGCAGGATGACCACCTGCACAAAAAGTAATTAGTCATAGTAAGTCACGTCTAAACAGTTCTTGGAAAACAGAGATGTTGAAAATGATGACCAAGGACAGGGAAAGAGAAATCATTCCACCTCATAATCCCCGCTTGAGGGGTTGGCATTTGGTGTAATCTTCATTCCGCCACCAAAATATTTTGCATTCCCAATGCAAAGAGCAGTTACTTGGGAACATACTTCCCATCCCCCCTCATCAACCTAGATCATCATGTTGTTTTTCTACTGATAAGTGAGAACAAGCAAAGCAGAAAGACTGACTAATGTATATTGACTATGCAGAGCATTGCAAAATGAACGACCCCCCTTGCTGCAAATAATTGAGAAATACCCAACTCCAGCAGGTAAAGTGGTAAACCAAACTGACCTTGATCCTTAAATCTTGGTTGTGGTGCCGAAAGAAAGCTTGCAAAGCACCAATAACATAACATAAGTTTCCAAATTTCTTGTACCTTGAGGCATAATAACCTGCTTTTGCGCTTCTGTGAAACATTAAAAGTTACAAGGTTCAATCAGATGTATTTCCTGATCAGAAGCTAGAACTGCATTGGCACACAAGAATAAGACTACTCACTAAGAATGGAATGAAGGCGACAAAGCCAGAAATTTTAGTTCCTTTCCCACAATTTGCTATATGCTAGAATCAGTTCCCCTTTTCATGCAATGCCTAATTTTGGTGAAGACTCAATTGCTTGAAGGGGCAAATACAAGGAGAACAGACTGGAGTAAATCCAGAGAATGTAGAGGACACGACTAGCCTGTCCAATCGTTATATTCAATGCCTAATTTTGGTGAAGACTCAATGCCTTGAAGGGGTAAATACAAGGGAAATAGAATAGAGTAGATTATGGTGAATGTAAGGACACGACTAGCCTGTCTAATCTTCCTAAGAATTAACCTCACTCGCACCTTAACAAGAATCACAATTTTATGGGGGTGCCGGAGCAATGAAATCAGCAGCAATACAGGAATTACCAATCCAAAAAATAGAAAAGTGGGAATGGAGCCATTATTGCAGATTCCCCTCCCCTCCCCTCCTCCCCTCACCAAATGTCAAACATAACCTTAGACTTGGGAATCTTCAGAAACTGTCCTTACAGATGAATATCAGCAACATTGATGAAATAATGGGATTCTCCAATTTCTCCAGTTATGCATCCAACATCAATTTTGGATTTCAGCCCTACAAAAGACCTAAATCAGACTTTCTTCAGCAAAAGGAAGGAGAAGGGCGAAGGATAGAAATACTGAAGCTGTTACTATTGAGTAGGACATCTCTTTTTCTCTCCTTTTTATTAGAAGAAAAAATGATGTTTCAGATCAGAAGTTTCTACAGCAAGAGATGGAGGCTTTCTGCCAAGTACCTTTAGCAATGCGTTCTATGGCGTCATGAGGATCATTTTTCCTGATGAGAAGCAAGACCATCTATAAATACCGATACGCTATGCAAGGAAATGACAAAAAATTAAGCTACAAAAACAGCAGAAGTTCCAGTTACCAGCCAAGCGTCCTGGCAAAGTCAGATCCAGTACCTAAGGGGATTATCTGTTAAGAAAGGAGACCATTTAGGTATCTTCACATGGTAATTGATACCAAGCAGTTTATGATGCAACTAACATATAAAATCTCAAGATAAGCTTTTCAATTTGATGTAAACAACACCAATCAGCCAATGATGACTTACGCCAAGAGCAGTTGAATGACTGGAGTTCATATCATGATTACAAACAGGTTTTCCACTGCAGAAGAAGCCATTAACAACCTGAAATAATTGAGCAAAAAGTTAATAGTGAGCACAGACATCATGTGCCAACAGGGGAAAAAAACATGAAACCCTGTTTGAGCTATAATATCTGCTAGCAGTCATAGAAGTTGCAGCAAAGAAAAGCGAGCATTAAGACAA
Source organism: Nicotiana attenuata (assembly GCF_001879085.1). Classification (NCBI taxonomy): domain Eukaryota; kingdom Viridiplantae; phylum Streptophyta; class Magnoliopsida; order Solanales; family Solanaceae; genus Nicotiana; species Nicotiana attenuata. The sequence continues at coordinate 51,146,888 of NC_031989.1, forward strand.
TTTCAAGGAAAAATTGATTAGGGAGTTTTATGACTAGCCAAAATGATGATATGCTACCACCAGCTACCCATAATGGCAGGTGAGAGAAACTTACATGAACAATATTTCACCAGCTGTTTATTTGTTACTTGACAGTTTTTTACTGGATAGCAGTTCTAGGCTACTAGAAGAAATGCGAGTTATTAATTTCCTTCTTATCTGTGCCAGAATACTATCTAAGTGTCTTAAGGCTGGATGAACCTTAGAAGAAAAGACAACTGAAAAGCTTAGTCCATGAGAGGTTCAGAGGCAAATGAGGAAAAACAAATATAGAAATTTAAGTGATAGCCAAACACAAGCCACACGACTCCTTTCTGTTTCCTTCTTTTGTGCTAACTACATGTATGTGTGCAGATGAGTGAAAGCAGAAAGAAGAGATTTTAGATTTCAAGAAAGAAGCAGGATGCACCTCATGAAGAGTCCCATCACCGCCCACTGCAATTACAGCATCAGCTCCTTCACGGATAGCCTGACAGTACAATTGAGATAAAAGTTTCTGCATTCCACCTGATACTAGCTTAAAGCAGAGATGTTTAGGTGTTTACCTCTCTTGTTATATCAATGGCATGAGAAGGACCTGAAGTTAAAGATTCGCATATCTGGTCAAAATAGAGAGAACTTTTTCACCTAAACAATCATTAATAAAGAACTATAGTCTATCGGAGCAGCGCCATTGCATTTGACATTTATTTCCATTTAAGTTACAGCACGTCGATCTGTTACATGTAGGACCGGTATATCCTACCAGTTGAAAATTCTTACCATAATCAACTTATATGATACTCCCACCATATTTAATTTAGCATTGAGAATATGAACAGGCTGAAAAATGTTAGGTTCTCTAGTATTTACTGGGAGAACATAGAATGAGATTGTAAGGATCTCTTGGATACTCGTGCATGCAAAAGTGAGATGTTACCAATATGTGCTTCATCACTACATTCATTTTTAAAGCCTTGACGTGTTGTAAGAACTTACATTGACCAAAACCCTGAATTTCCGCAAGTACTGGAATGAAAATTTAACTCAACATATACAATCTAGTTCATGAGAAGTCTAACAACCCTGGTATGTGAGAATTTTGAAAGTGGTTCTTAGCATTGACCACTACCGTATGTTAAAGTTCTTGACTTTATATGAACATTCTCACATCGTCTACTAACAGAAGGCATCTTTCCGTGTCATAACAGTGGTATCCGCCAAAACAGCCATAGATTGCAGGAAAACTGGGTTTTTGGGGGGGGGGGGGGGGGGTGGTAACGGAGTTGAACGTACTTAACGAAAAAGGGTAGAAATAAAGGAAAGTTGTGTCGTTTTGAGTACGACT
>NC_031989.1:51148273-51180953 GCF_001879085.1 Nicotiana attenuata
CTTTCAAAAAAAGGGTAGAAAATAAAGAAAAGGTATGCTTTTGTGAGCAATTACAGTTGTACCTTCTGAAAAAAATTGCCCTAACATATTTAAACAAAAAATCAAATTCATAGGAAAACACAATACTTTCATAAAAACAAGAAAATAAACATTACAAGTTCTACTTTCTACCGAAGTTAGAAACTTTAACATCGAAAAGAAAAGCAAGGAAAAAACATAAGTTAGAAAAACTCACATTACAGTCATCACCCAAGCGAGACCTTAGGTAAGGAAGTAGCTTCTTCCATTGCTGAACCGTTGTTCCATTAGCTCCTGCTCCAATAAAATCAAAACAGTAATCCCCAAATGCTTCTATTTAATTCCTTTATATTAATTCAGTTCATTTCATTCCAATATAAAAATAAAAAAGCACGTCATTCAACACCTTAATTCGAAGAAACAACAAAGACAAAATTTTAAGAAAGAAACAAAACCTCGGGGATTAACGACGAAGACGAGGTCACGGCGGCGGTGAAGGGAAGCGCCGCCACGGAGAGCCGTGCAGTCGGTTGAAGAGAGATCTGAAGCCATAGGCTGTTCTGCTCTGATTAAAGAAGGATTTCTCGCCATTGCAACTGCTACTATACCTTGATATATAATCATTCTTTATAGCAATAAATTTTTATATATACTCTACTAATTATAGTAAAGGCACACCTTTCTATGTGGGGTTGGGAGGTTTTTGATGAGGATAAAGAAAAAGAGTGATTAATAAAGCTTTTTCAAATGGTGATCAATGGGAGCGTTGAGAGTTGGAAAAAATGAAATGAGGGGTTTGCTTAGTTGTGTAATTACTGAATAATTTTTGGATTGATTACTGACTAATAGGCCTCTGTTTTTGAATTCTAATCCTTTATTGTGTCTTTTTTCACCTTTCAGACAACGAAAAGTCATTTCCAACAAAATGTTAGGATCAATGATTAAAAAGTTATCTATCGGATGGGATCTCTTTTGGACTTGTTGTCATTACTCAATGCTGGTTTGATTTAGGGATTGTAACATACGAATTATTTATTACTAAATTTTAATTCATGATAGTTCCTCCGGTCTAAAATAAGTGATTTTTTTTGATGTTTTCACACAAATTAAGAAATCCACCTTTAATATTAATTAGCAATAGAATTGACCATATTAACCTTTACTATCTCACATAAACACTCCTAACACATATTCCAACACCATTTACTTCAAGGACAATGTAGGAAAAAAATAATTAATTCATTCTTGAAATCTGGAAAAATCACTTATTTTGGACCACAAGAAAAAGATTAAAAAATTACTTATTTTGGACCGAAAGGAGTATATTAATTATTATTTCTTCGAATGCTCTTTAAATTCGTCAAAACTTATAAATTGTTCTGTTTTGCTAGAATTAGAGGTATACATCTTGGAACAGTGTCTTCTATTCAAGTGCTTTTTAATGCGAATTTATCACCGTATTTTTATTTTTAATTACGAAATATAAGAAAAACAACAACAACCCAGTAAAATCTCACGTGTGGATTTGGGTAGGATGGATCTTACCCCTATTCCGGAGGGGTAGAGAGGCTGTTTTCGAGAGACCCTCAGTTCAAGAAGACGAAAATAGATAATAGAATTTGTGACAGCAATTGTTGGTGAAATTACAAGTAATTACAGTTGAAAATAAGATGAAGAAAAATAAATAAATATTCTTCAGGCTGAGGCGCGGATATCTCGCTCTCTTTAAGGAGATTCAAGCCCACTGCAGCAAAGTCTTCACTGGTCCAGCAGTAATCTTCTTGACTCGTCTCCCCCAGGATACAACAGCCCGACAACGTCGTATGACTCGAACAAACTCTGGATAAGTTGTTGAGTCCAAAGCTCCACCCAAATGAACACCTTTCTTCAACAAAAATAATATTCTCTTTTGTAGAGAATAAGTTGGAGACTTATAGCCTGTTTGGCCAAGCTCCTAAAATCAGCTTATTTTGAGAAGTGCTTTTCTCAAAAGTGCTTTTTTAAAAAGTGCTTTTGGTGAGAAGTAGTTTGTGTTTGGCTAATTCATTTGAAAAGCACTTTTGAGCAGTAATTAGTGTTTGGCCAAGCTTTTGAAAACTGCTTCTAAGTGTACTTTTCTCAAAAGTGCTTCTCGGAAAATTGCTTTTGGAGAGAAGCTACTTTTTTCAGCTTCTCCAAAACTGCTTCTGCGTCTCCTCAAAAGCACTTTTTTCCTTCCAAAAGCTTGGCCAAACACCTCAATTTTTGGCCAAAAGTGCTTTTGGCCAAAAAAAGCACTTTTGGCCCAAAAAAAAACTTGGCCAAACAGGCTATTAGATTTTCTCTTCTCTGAACTCTCCTTTTCACTACACCAAGTTCACTTTTTTCATACACTCTACCATATTTTTCCCACACCAAACACAAGGAAGAAACACCACTATTTATAGGTGTAGAATTTCTTCCATGAAATAAATAACAAAGTAATGGCATAATAAAGTTATAGAACATGGTTGGTGGTTACAAAATTTAACATTTAGTGGGTAATTAGTGGTAGATCATGGCACCAGTGGTTTTAAGAGTTACACCAAAATAATGACCACTTTCTTGCCAATTTATAACCACTATCTCACAAGAAATAATGTACTTTAATATTATAATTTTAATATTAAAATGCACTAATACCAATTGCTACATTCATTTTAATATTAAATAAGAGAGTTTACCAGTTGAAGTGAGACTATTATGCATAATGAAGGTGTGCTCTGCATTGAACCTCCACTTAGTAAAACGACGATCTCTACTCCAGAGTCAGTACTGGTCTCAGACTTGAACTATGACTGCTTTAGGGAAATAAAGTATCACTGCTTACACATAATAATCAAGGTGTTGACGTGAGTTTTATTAGCCAACACATTACGGCCTTGTGTTATCCCGTTTTTCATGAGTGTTCTTGAGAACAAGCCTAATTCTCAAAGGAAGTGGCCTACTTCCACACTCACATAAGTAAAATCTGTCAAGGGTGCTCCTGTAACTCTAACACCCCACTCATACGAGCTACAAATTTTCATTAAGAGTTAATAAAACTCAACCTCGCAAACCATTACAGGATAAATGCACTTACATAATAGGGATGGAACAATAATAAAAACAGTGCATTTCAAATCATCATATGATTCGTTCTTCCCATTGAACTTGGTTATAGGATCTCTAGTCCCCAGGTTGGGTTTCCTCATATATGACTTATGAGCTTGTGGGCTTCAATCCCATCCCCCTCGATGTGCTCCAGACCCTTTATCTTGATAAGGCCTTAGTCAGTAGATTTGCAAGATTATCACAAGATTTAACATAATCAAAATGGTACCGCTTGTTAAATATGATCTCATAGTACTATGTTTTCTCGTTATAGGTATGGATTTACCATTGTAATAACGGTTCTGTACTCTATCAATTGCAGCGGTGCTATCACAATGAATTAAAATAGAAGCAATTGATTTTTCAAAATAAGGAATTTGAAATAATAAATCTCTCAACCAATTTGCTTCCTCACTAGCCGAAGCTAAAGCAATTCCACTCAGCCTCCATGGTAGAGTTAGCAATTATTGTTTGCTTTTTTGATTTTCAACAAATAGCACCACCTCCCAAAGTAAAAATATAACCTGTAGTAGAACAGGAATCACCAGATAAAGTGTTCCAATCTGCATCAGAAAAGCCTTCGAGTACAGCAGGATATTTTTTATAAAATAGGTTTTCGTACCAAGTAAATACCTCATAACTCTTGTTATGGCATGCCAATGTTCACTACCTGGCTTACTTGTAAACCTGCTAAGTACTCCTGCTGCGTATGCAATATTAGACAATCAGTCACATATCTCAAGCTTTCGATTAAGCCAACATATTCCTCTTGATTTATCACATCATTGTCGCTTTGTACAGGAAATAAGTGAACACTTGAATCAAAAGGGGTTACAACATGCTTACAATCAATAAAATTATATTTTTTCAAAATTTTCTCAACATAATGTGACTGGTCGAGGAAAATTCCATCACATGTTCTAGTAATTTTCATTCCAAGAGTGAAATTTGCCACATCCAAATCTTTCATGTCAAAATGGCTACTCAGCATGCTCTTAGTTTCTCCAATCGCATTCATGTTAGAGCCAAATATTAGCAAATCATCAACATAGAGGCAAACATTACATGTGAATTATTTCAAGACTTATGATAGATGCATTTATCACACTCTTTGATTTAATCAACTTTCACTCATGCATGAATATTCAAAATTTTCATGCAAGATTTTTTTTTTGGGGTAATTAACTTTTATTATTTACCAAAGAAATATTTACAGCACTTTTCAGAATCTGAATTTAGACATATGGCCCCAAATTCAGCAACTCATCTCATCACCTTTCACTTCTAGTTACATTCCTATGCTATGGATAAAAGTTTAATCTAGTCGATGTGTTATACAACTTTGACTTCGTACTACCTCTACAATGTACTTCTTGTATAATCATCCTCGTAACGTCTGTACTGCTCCTCTTCTTCTTCTGAAATATTCTGTAGTTTCTTTCCATCCAAATTTGGTATATAGCTGCTCCTAAAGTAAGCCGATATATCTCTGCTTGTGCTTGTTTTCCTGCTGCCTGTGTAACTGCCCAGCTAATTTCCGCCTCCCAGCCTTGTGTTTGTCTATTTATTCCCGCTCAGTAGTTTTTGCCATATACTTGCTGAAAATGTGCATTCATAAAACAGGTGCTGGTGGCTTTCTTCCTCCAAGTCACATAGCGAGCATGTTTGGCAGTTTATAATGCCCCAATTTGCTTAATCTGTCTTTTTGTGTACAACCTTTTCTGAACTGCCAAATATAGGATGAACAACCATTTTGGACATCCTTGATTGTTACAAACTAGTCGCCTCCAAGTTACTTTGTCAAATTCACCTCTCAATTTGTTATACATCATTCTTATGGAGAAGTTTTCACCATTCAGTACCTCAAGTCGATTGAGACCAGCTTCATCCAAGTACTTAGTGGCTTGTAATATCTTCCTTGTTATCCAAGCGGCTTGATTAACCTTTGTTTCCCATGGCATCTTCCCTTTCATATAATATTCATGGACCCATAGGATCCATAATCTTTCTTTTTTCTTATAGATGCTCCATAATTGTTTCAGAAGTGCAGCCTTGTTCCATATTATCATATCCGTTACATTTAATCCACCAATAGATTTTGGGAGGCAGATTTTCTCCCATGCTACCATAGCTTTCCCCTTCACATCTGTCTCCCCTGTCCAGAGAAATCTTTTGCAAATAGTTTCAATTCTTTGTAACACTGTTTTAGGGATTGGAAATACTTGGGCCCAGAATGATTGAACAGCTATTAATACACTTTTGATAAGCTGTAGTCTCCCTGCATATGACAAAAACTTGGTTGTCCAGCTAGTTATCCTTCCTAGCATTCTGTCTAGTAAAGGTTGGCACTACCCCATTGTAATCTTTTTATTGCTCAAAGGAACTCCAAGGTACCTGAATGGTAGTGTTCCCATAGAAAAACCTAGGATATGTTTGATCTCCTTCTGAATCTCTGGTGATACTCCCCCAAAATAGATACAACTTTTAGTTGGATTTGCAACAAGTCCTGAGACCTTTGAGAACTGCTGGAAGCATTCATTTAACATCCTCACCGATATCGCATCACCCCTGCAAAACAAAAGCAAGTCATATGCAAAGCTCAATTGGACCATTTGCAATCTTTCACACTTTGGGTGAAAATTGAAATCTGGCTTGTCCTTCAGTTGTTTGAGCAGCCTAGTCAAGTACTCCATTGTCAGCACGAACAAATACGGGGACATTGGGTCATCTTGTCTCGCTCCTCTCTTGGCTGCAAAAGGAGGTGTAGGACTTCCATTAATGCTAATGGAGTATGAGACTGTTTTTACGCATCCCATAATCCATCCTACAAACTTTCCAGGAAATCGCAACCCTGACAGCATCTGTTCGAGAAAAACCCATTCTATAGAATCGTACGCCTTCTGCATGTCTATTTTCACCATACATCTTGGTAAAACCCCTTTCTTGCCGTACCCCTTCACCAGCTCATGACTTAACAGAACATTATCGACCAACATTCTCCCAGGGACAAAGGTTGCCTGACTGTGATCAACTAATACTTCCATCATAGGTTGCAATCTTTTTGTTATCATTCTTGCCACAATTTTATACAAGATAGTACAACACGAAATTGGTCTGTACTCCTTGATTGAGGAAGTATTCTTCACTTTAGGTATTAAAGTTACTGAAGTAGTATTTATAGGTTTGTACATTGTACCTGTATCAAAATACTGTAATACTGCCTCAGTTACATCATCCCCTATAATCTTCCATGCCTTCTTAAAGAAGTATGCATTAAAACCATCTCCTCCGGGTGCCTTCATATCATCAATTCCATTGAGTGCTTGTAACACATACTCCTTATTGAATGGTTGCATAAGCTGTAGTTGTTGGCTTCTGTTCAGGATAGGCCCTTGCTGAAGGACTCTTGGGTGTACTGCTGGTAAGCTTTCAGTATCTGATCCCAAAAGCTCCTTGTAAAAGTCTATTATCTCCATTTGAATTTCCTTAGGGTTGTTTGTCACTTCTCCATTCTTTGTTTTAATCATTCAGATTTGGTTGTGAGTTCTTCTTCCTTTCATACTTGCAAAGAAGAAGCCAGTATTTGAATCCCCCAATCTGATGTTCTGAACTCTTGACTTGTGCTTAATTATGCTCTCTTCAACAAGATTCCACTTCTCAAGTTGCATTTTGAGATCCTTTTCCTTGTCAAACTTCTCTGAATTCACATTATCACCTCTCATATTACTTTGTAATTCTTCCAGTTCAGTTCTGACCTTGTGTAGCACCTCACTGGTCTTTGTTCTTGCATTCAGCTTCTTCATTGCTTTTCTAATTGTCTTCAAATTCTGCCATACTCCATTCATCTTTCCCTTTGTCCTTGCCCAAATTGTCATGTATTGTTCTTTCAAAGTCTGGGTGATCAGCTAAGTAGTTGAAGAACTTGAAAGGCTTTCTCCCACTATCAGCAGGTATCTCTACCTCAAGCCTCAAAGGTGAGTGATCTGAAAAATGAGGATCCAGTATTTGAACCTGTAAAGGGGGCATAGTAATCATCCAATCAGCGTTGAAAATTGCTCGATCAATTCTACTATACACATGGTTATTGATCCGTGTATATATGTCCTTCCGACCGTTGGCAATTCATTCATCTTGCATTCTTCCATGAACTCTTTGAAATCCTTAGTTTCATGTGCTTGGACTTCACTTCCATACCTTCTATCCTCAGCATTAATTATGGAATTGAAATCTCCTATGATCAGCCATGGGCTTGTTATTTTCACATTCAAATTCCTTAGCTTAATCCACATCTCCCTTCTAGTGTGTATTGTGTGTAACCCATACACAGCTGAAAATTGAAACTCTGTTGTCTTTGTTTTCACTAGTCCATGGATCACTTGATCTGATGTATCCATGACAGTGAACTGAATCTCCTCCGGATTCCACACTATCCATATTCTATTTCTTGGCCCATGTCCTGCATTAGTGTACCATTTCCAGTTTGGTACAATTTTATTCATAATAGTATCCATTTTATTATCTTCTACTCTAGTTTCACTAATTGCAATTAAGTTAACTTTATATTTCTTTAATATCTCCTTCATCTCCTTGTGCTTAAACACCTTATTGAAACCCCTCACATTCCAGGTAACTATTGGCATATTTGAGGATGATGGTCATTCCTGTTTCCCCTTGTCTCTCCACATGTCCCTAGACTAGTCTGAATATGTTGCTTTGAGCTTTGTCCCCCAGGTTTTCCTCCTTCAACTAGCATCTTGAAACCACTCAACACTGTTATATGGCTACCATTCTGAGGAATCTGTGGATTTTTTGTTGCTGATTGACCCCTCACTTCTCTCCAATCTCCAGCATCATCATCAACTCCTTGCTGTATCGTTTCATGGCTGAATTGTTTTTTCTGTTTCATTGATCTGCAAACTCTTGTTATTGTCTATGTTTCCAACAATCTTCCATTCTGTTTTCTGCTGATGCTATTTCATCCTCTGTTATGGCCCTGGCTTATTCTCATTCTGGTTTTGCTTTTCTGTTTGACATTTGTGTCCTATTTGTAAGCATTTAGGACAGCATATCGGCTTCCAATCATACCATAATGCTTGTTCAAACATCCTTCCTTGTGGATCCTTCACCTTAACACTGTTTGGCAATTCTCTTGTAACATCTATTTCCACAAGTATTCTAGCATAGGAAATTCTGGTTGAATTAGTAGTACAATTATCTGCATACAAAGGTAGACCAGACCACTTCCAATTTTGCTCAAAGCTATAGGACTCCAACAGCTTAATGGAAGGTTTGGTAGTTTCACCCAAATTGGAATAGTTTTCAATTCTTCCTTATCAAAATTAAAATCACTGGTCCAAGGCTTCAAAATTATCGGCCTATTGTTCATCATATGAGGACCTACACATAGCAATTGACTCTTGTCTTCCTCAGAACTGAAATTTATCACAAAGTATCCTGCATTGTGATAATATATTTTTGGTTTAGTCTCAAAGTTCCCTTGAGCTGCAACATACCTTTCCATTGCTGCAATTGTAGGTGTGCCTCCAACCATATACCCAATTAACGCAAACTTCCATTTCTCATTCTCAGTTTTCACATCTGTCTGTGTTAATTCTGCAACCTTCTCCCCATTTATTATTGTTGGTGGAACAAATCGAAGCTCCATTCCCTTAGTAGCCAATTTATTTTCCTCTACCATATTTGCCCATGTTCTTCCTCCATTTTCCTTATGCTCCAGTTGTAGCCTCCGTTGCGTGTTTCCTTTTCCAGCTACCATCTCCAAAGGCCGTTCTTTTTTGTCTCCTCCCTCTCCACTAGATTGATTCCCAATTAAGATAGTATTTGGTCCCATAGTAGTCGGCGTGTTCTCATTATTCAGTGGCGTCTTAGTCCCTTCTACTCTTATTGGTAACACTGGCCATATTTCTGAAGCTGGTTTCTCCTGCTCTTTTCCTTTTGTCTGTGCCCTCTGTGTTTTTTGTGCTCCTTCATTACTGCTTCCTGCTTCCTTGGCTCCACTTGCTCCAATTGGAGTGGTGGCTTTGATTTCCTTCGCTTCCATTAATACCGGTGGTGCTGTGAGAATTTCCCCTTGTTGATTAGGGGTAACATTGATTTCCACTGTAACACTTCTTCCCTCGGCAATTTTAATTTCATCTTTCTGAACGTTTTTATCATTTTTTGCTGGCCGTCCCCTTCCCAGTTTTTCGGTGGGCGTACGTTAGCTTTCACGTTAATCGTGCGCTGAGAGAAACTGCTAGAGAGAGAAACGTACGAGCTCCCAGTTTATTATTATTTATCCCCACTATTTTCATAATTATGAAAATTCAAAATTATAAATAATATAATCACATACTCATAAAAATATAAGGTAAATTATTATTTTTACCTTTGCCCCGCTTGAGTTAACCATATAATTTTTTTTTACCTTTCAATCTCATAAAGAGAGTGAACTTCTGTTTTGATATTCGCTATTTTTTCAACAGCATAAAAAATTGAATCTCCTTAAAATTGTTGGTGAAATTACAAGTAATTATAGTTGAAAATAAGACGAAGAAAAATAAATAAATATTCTTCAGGGCGAGGCGCGGATATCTTGCTCTCTTTAAGGAGATTCAAGCCCGCTGCAGCAAAGTCTTCACTAATCCAGCAGTAATCTTCTTGACTTGTCTCCCCCGGGATACAACAGCCCAACAACGTCGTATGACTCGAACAAACTCTGGACAAGTTGTTGGGTCGAGAGCTCCACCAAAATGAATACCTTCCTTCAACAAAAATAATATTCTCTTTTGTAGAGAATAAGTTGGAGACTTATTAGATTTTCTCCTTCTCTTAACTCTCCTTTTCACCACACCATGTTCACTTTTTTCATACACTCTACCATATTTTCCTCACACCAAACACAAGAAAGAAACACCACTATTTATAGGTGTAGAATTTCTTCCATGAAATAAATAACAAAGTAGCGGCATAATAAAGAGCCTGTTTGGATGGGCTTGTTTTAAGTGACTTTTAAGCCAAAATAGCTTTTAAGCCATAAGTTAGGAATTCTAGCTTTTTGCTTTTGGCTTGTTTTTGTCATTTTAGCTTAAAAACAAGGGCTTAAAAGCCTTTTTTACTTTATCCAAACCCTACAGAATGGCTTAAAAGCTATTTTGGTTTAAAAGCACTTAAAACAAGCCAATCCAAACGGGCTCAAAGTTATAGAACATGGTTGGTGGTTATGAAATTTAACATCTAATGGGTAATTAGCGGTAGATCATGACACTAGTGGTTTCAAGAGTTCCACCAAAATAATGACCACTTTCTTGCGAATTTATAACCACTATCTCACAAGAAATAATGCACTTTAATATTATAATTTTAATATTAAAATGCACTAACACCAACAACAACAAAGATCAAAAAAATAATATAAGCACCGTAGGAAACAGAAAATAGATAAAAAAACAATAACAACAACCACAAAACTAGGAAATACCAGAAAAATGAGAAGAAGAAAAAAATTAGAAAATGATCCTTCTTTCACCATTTTCGTGCTCTTCATCTGCACAAACTCTGGTTAAATAAGTCAAAAATCATATGTACAATCAACTGTGAAATATATTTATCACGGTATTTTTATATTTTACTACTAAGCAAATGTGTTTAGTTGGCATAAGTCTAAGTAAGAGAGCTGATTTTATAAACTTGTGCAAGTTAAAATGTCAACTTTTGTATTAAGCTTCCTAAACTAATGTTATTCTAGCTAAAAATGTACCTCAAAATATATTTTTCTAATTTGATGAAAATAATTTCTGCCATAAAGATAAAATTGGCTTTCTTTAAAGTTTCATTTCCTTTTACTTCTCTACTAGTAATATTAACTTGTATATCACATGCCAAATTCTTAACACAATCAAAATTTTAATAAATTTTCTAGATAACATTTGTTACAGTAGAGCAAATACACCTTTTTTTTATCTTATAAAACTATTTTTTATTTTTTATTTTTAAGTAGGCAAAGTCATCTCCTTGGTCCCGTTTTTGATAGAAGAACAGAGAACCCCTCCAGCCTTGTCTCTCTCATCTTCTCCTCCTCCTCCTCTCCATATATACGACTATATACATACATATATACACACGTCTACCTATGCGAACATATACGTATAGATTTATGTATCTATCGCAATCAATTGAACGATTTTGAATTTGCACCCCAAGCCCCTCTCTCTTGATCCAGGTAGAATCATCAACCCTAGCTTCGCAAAAAAAAGAAGATCAATTTCAACATCAGTTTACGAAGGAAAATCCTATATTTTGCGAATCGTACTGAGCATTACCTGCTTGTATATAATCCCGAGAGAAAGGAAAGAAAAGAGGTTGTAGGCAATATTAGGTTTTGCATTGTTTATATCAGGAGGTGGAAGTTGAATTGAAAATAACTGAGCTGATTTTTTCGTATATTTTGCTGGATCGAAGCTCAAATTACTGTTGGGTAGCTGTGTATAATTCGTTTCCGGTTTCATTTGAATGGAAGTTTCTGGAATTTAGATAGGTGCTGACATTGGATTGATGTTTTAGGAATTTGGTATTGGTTTGATCATGTTATAAATTTCGGTCCTTTATTGCAAATTTGGATTAGTTGGAATGTTATTGGATCGCTTTTCTTCTGGGGGTTGATTTGAAAGAATTTTTGTAGAAGATGGACTTGAATCTCGTTTATTATTGTTGACTGATTTCTTGTATCAAGTTTTTTTTTGTGGGTGAAGTATAGCTGGTGCACAAGTTGTTTTACGTGGTATTGCACAATGAGCTTGGAGAATGAGGATCGAAGCTCCACCGACCACGTTTCTGAAATTGGTGAAGTCCGGAAGTAATGATTTAACTTTCTTGTTCCATTAATTACAGGGCCAGTTGCAGCTTATTCTATTTTCTTGGAGGTGTTGGTCTGTTATCATTTTTGTTTATTAACTTTTTAAAATGCGAATGTTCTTTGCGATGACCCAGGCATTCAAAAGTATCGTATACAAGAGAGTTTCTTTTGTCACTCAGTCAACTGGAGATTTGCAAGAAAATACCAACTGGGTTTGATCAGTCGATCCTGAGGTAAGAGTGTTTGCATAACGTGCCATTTGCTTGAAATTTAGGAGCAATTAATGTTTTACTCTCCCATATTTTATTGGTATTGCTCTATTAGGTAGTTTTATTTTGGTCGGCATGGAAAGGATTAGTAATGTGCATTTTACTATTTAAATAGTGAGCTTGAGGACACCTCACGTGGCATACAAGACCGCCAAAGAATACCTGGAAGCTTGCCCTCTCAAGGTTTCAGACGTAGTGATTATAGTTCGTCTCCACCTACTCGTGGGGATTCTGATGGCAATTCAAGAGGCATTTATGGAAGATGGGAAAGCCGTTCCTCTGGGCGTAGTGATCGAGATAGTGATACACAATCAGATAAAGATTCCGGTAAAGCTGATATTCTTTCAGATATAGCTGTTGTCTATGTTATACTTGATTTTTTCAATTCCGAATACATATTTGTATTCTATGTATTATTAATGGGTTGTAAGATTACTATGGTGGTTGCATAGCATTTCAATCCATGATTGTAAAATTTACTGCCCTGAGACCACAGACTAGGCATTACATATCCCCTATCTACTTTGTAGTAGAGTTGATTCTTCCGGTGCAGAATTGGTCCTTTGGAAGGGGAGCTTTGGCGTAACTGGTAACGTTGCTGCCATGTGACCAAGAGGGCATGGGTTCGGGCCGTGGAAACAGCCTCTTGCACGAATGCAGGGTAAGGCTGCATACAATGGACCTTTGTGGTTCGGCCCTTCCCCGGACCCCGCGCATAGCAGGAGCTTAGTTCATCGGGCTGCCCTTTAGAATTGGTCCTTTGCATGATCCTAGGCCGTCCAACATAACACTTGGGGTCAAATACGCTTTGTGCCTAACCATAACATAAAATGAAGCTTATTCATGAAACACAATTACGTGGGAGAATACCTTGAGAAAAAACTGCCGCTCCCATAAGACTATTCTGTCTCTTCTTTGGTGTATCCAGAAGCTCTTGGGAAGTTGAAATTTGACAAATTATATATGCTTTCATTACCTGCACGAACAAAGATAGAACTGCAGAATCAATTAGCCAGAAGTGTTGAGGAGGACATGTGGTGGAGCTAATATTAAGATATATTCAACACCTTGGCTATTAAATAGGTATTCAATGTCTGGAAGATATTCTAATTGGTTAATTGGAGCCAAACATCGGGAAAAGGTGAAATTTTGTGTTTAGTTGGAAGCAGATGACTAAAGGTTCAGGCCTTTTGATGTGAAACATCCGAGGTGGAGTTGCTGTAACTATTAATGAGGCCTTTGCCCCCGATTGATGGGTCCTTCCTGTTTGTGATCTCATAATGAAGCTAATGTAAGTGTCTGTCCCTGAGTAATAGTGAAATACAAAGGCCATTAATGTGAATAACTGGGACTAATCTTCACAACCAACTAATGTAGAAAGCTCGGGCTAAGAATCATATGGAATGTTAAAGGTTATTTAATATCTAAGGTTTTCCTAGAGGTTTTCTTTAGTAAATAGTAAATATCACTTGCTAAAGACATGGATGTCATATTATCTTCATGTTACAAGGATTTACTATAAAAAAATAGTGATTTAGGACAAAGGTGTGAGCCTGAATAACTAGAGAGGTCCTGTTAGGAACATCATGTTGTACGTGTCTCGTCTGCCAAGCTTGGTGATTCAGGTACCACCGTCAAATGAGTTATCGGAGGGTAACAGTCCAGGAGTATTGATGCAATCTAAACATAATGCGAGCACACTAACCGCACAAGTAGCACAACGCAGAAAAAGTGTTCATCATATGAAGATTATATTATATGTACGATTTCTTTTAAACCAAAAGAGGATTATGTTACATATACTATCAAGAATTTTTTTTTCTTATATTTGTTATTTGAGAAACAGATTTAGTTGTGAAGATCAAGATCTACTGACTGTTTTGAACAATTAAACTGGTATGTGCAAAGTAGAAAGGAAATGAGACGGTGTAAAACTTAAGAGTAATGTCATGAAGAATAATGTCGGAATCGACTTTTCCAAGACAAATGCTAAGGTTAACAAGTGTTGGAATGTCCCACGTTGGTTGAGGAATGAACTGTTGTCTCCTTATATTTTCTTTAGCAATTCTCACCTCATGAGCTAGTTTTTTGGGTTGAGTTAGGTCAAAGTTCCATTTTCTTAACTTGGAATCAGAGCCAAACCTATCCTTTTGCTCAGTTTACCCAATGTAGGGACCCTATCCACGCTCCAAATGTCTAGCGTTGCGCATGTAGGGGGGTGTTAGAATGGTCCACCATAGTTGAGGGAATGAACTATTGTCTCCTTATACTGTATGGCCTTGGGCAATTTGTTCATTTTATGCGCATGTGCATGTGGGTACTAAATGGTAATTTTCCCTTTAAGAAATTTATTTAGCGACATTTTATACAGATCCTGTTAGACGCTACGGGAATCAAGCACGCCGCACTTGGCAGAGTTCTGAGCATGATGGGCTTCTTGGAAGTGGTTCATTTCCCAAGCCATCTGCATATGCATCTGGAGTATCTGCAGCTAAGGTCCGAGCAAGTGATAACCATCAGCTTAATAGGAGCAATGAGCCATATCATCCTCCTCGCCCTTATAAGGTGAATTTTCACTTTATCATTGCTGTCCAACATGATGAGCACTTGCTTGATCTGCTGCATTTGTCCCATCATTTCAGATTATGCTTTAAAGATCTTTGAGAAGAATTTAACTTGTGTCAATTTTATTCTTGCGATACCTTCAGGCAATGCCTCATTCTCGTAGAAACACTGATGCATGCAATGATGAGACCTTTGGTTCAATTGAGAGTGCAAGTGAGGACAGAGTGGAAGAGGAAAGGAGGAGAAGAGGTATTACCTCTTTCAGTAATATCATGCATGGCTCTTACGGTGCTATATATATGTATGCAACTTTGATGAGTTTGTGGACGATTGAGTTTTGATTGACTTTCTCTCAGCTTCTTTTGAGTTGATGAGGAAGGAACAGCAGAAGACTCTTCAAGATAAGCAGAAATCAAATCCAGAGAAGCCTACAGCTGAGTATGACTCGGACATTTCAGTACTGCTGGAAAATAATAAAAAGGATAGGAGGCTTCTGGACAAGAATGCTGAAGTAGATATAACGACCAGCCAACCTTGCGCAAACAATGAATCTGGAAAATCATCTTCCTTTTCACAGAATCTCCCATCTAGACCACTTGTGCCCCCAGGCTTCAAAACCACTGTTTCAGATAAGAATTCTGGCTCAGCAACTTTGAACCATTCATGTTTGACAGAGGTATTTACTTGTACTTCCCTTAGTTTGTCTTCTGTAGAATATAGTTGCACATGAGCCTCAGCTCAGGTGCATCATTATTGGAGAGGAAGTAATCCACTCTGCATTGTGCATTAATTAGCCTGGTGAATCCACTAAGCATTGTACATTTTATTGGCCTGACTTTTAGCTATATTTTCCTCCCTCCCTATCCTAATGATGGACTTTAGGAAACGGAGCCAAGGGGCAGCTGTGGGAAACTGGGAATTGATGATTCTTCTTCCATCTTTGCTCTTTTCTTATTTAATTTACATTATATAAGACCCCATCCCCAAAGCCCTTTTTTATAATGAAGAAATCCCTTGAATTTTGTTTGAATGGCACTAAGGGGTCGTCCATCTAAACTAGCTCTAGGTTCTGAAGCCCTCAAAGTAAGTGATATTGTCTATGCTTCTCTTGTCTTCCTCTCTGCTTCAATATATAACCCTTTTTTCCTGAAGCTCAATATTCAGGGAGAGACAGGTTTAATGCACTTTTTCGTTCATTGTTCATCTTTTCAAGACGAGCTAGAGACTGTGTGAAATATATACAGATCTCTGTGAGTTGCAATTTTTTTTTTTTTGTTTCTAATTTTTTTCTTTTTGGAAAATAATATTTTATTAACCAACTGGAAGTATTACAACGAAAAAAAAAAACTGCAGAACTACATTACAGTTTCAGCAGAACACAACTTTCTCTCCTTAACTTCAGACCCTGGCTAAACACTAAATAGGATTAAAATTCAGGTTTTGCAACTTCTTCGCTATCTTAGGTTTTCGATAGAAGATCTCCTGAACAATAGTTTTGATGATATGCTCAGTACTCCTGCTTTTTCCCTGGAAAATTATCAAATTTCTTTCTTTCCAAAGATGATACACAGTTACAATTTTCTTCTACCTTTTGGGGCTGTCTTCAGCAGTAGGTGATAGACTGCTGTTAGGCATCCTAATCCTTAATAATGTTTAATAGCTTAGTTTAGTCCCCCCTCTCTCTCTCTCTCTCTCTCTCTCTATATATATATATATATATATATATATATAAAATAGATCTTCATGAATCCAAATGATATTTTCTTTAATTGCCTGCTCTTCATATCACTTCAACAGATAGGAAAACATGAAACTGAAGAAATTCTATTGGAAGCCAAATCCGACGCCCAAAATGGTATCTGTCAGAGCTTAGAAAGACAAAGTTCCCGAGAAATTAGTTCGAGTGATCAACTTGAACGCAAGAGTTTGCATGCTTCAATTCTGAAGAAGAATGACCAAATTGTGAAATTGTCAGTGAACTCAGATGATTCTGACAGGAAATTTAGCATGGAAGATCATTCACGCCGGACTTCAACCCTAGATTTAAACGAGCCTGCAATTTTGGAACTCAGTGCCCAGAATTCAGGGGGCAAATTTGTTGCGGAGTCCAATATCA
This sequence comes from Nicotiana attenuata, assembly GCF_001879085.1. NCBI lineage: Eukaryota > Viridiplantae > Streptophyta > Magnoliopsida > Solanales > Solanaceae > Nicotiana > Nicotiana attenuata. Next base: position 51,165,207 of record NC_031989.1, read on the forward strand.
ACCATTCAATATCCATCCTGGATAAGATTTTTGGAAGTGCCATTGCAAATCTCACCGACTCTGATGCTCCAGTTACGGTAAATTTTGTTCATGCTTTATGACTCGGTGTGCTATTTGAATCTCGGTTTGTTATTCCTAATGCAATCCTGTGAAGCCCCATGACCCCGTCCTTTTGCAGTTCACCTCAAATTTCTTCATGTTTTCCAAACCACGTAGATTGAAATGGGTTATTATTTTGGATGATCATAATGTTGTACATAGATTCATGAGTAATTCATTACTGGACTTGCCATTGTTTTCATGAATCCTGAGTGGTAACATGTCATTTCATCCACACCAAAGATTATGACAGTATCCTTAACATAGGAAAACAATTTTAAAGACGCCCTATTATGACTGGGATTGGTGCAGGAACATATACAATCAATAGGATGGATGTTTTCTTTTATTTTTAATGTGATCTGCACAAATGCTAGAGATCAGCTTGTCTGTTTGTTTTCCTCTTTTACTGTCGAAGAATATTTAATAAATATTCAGACTTATTTAGTCGTCAAAACTTCTCACTTTCTGGCATCCGTTCTAACTAGTTATTTTTTGGCTCGACCATGTTGTCCAGAATGAAGATAGTAAGCCTAATGACAAATTAGACCCCAAAGCTGTTCAGTCATCAAAATTTGCTCATTGGTTTTTCGAAGAAGGTATATCCGTTTCTTTTTTGTTTCCCCCCTGGGTTTCTTACTGAATCCTATCAAAATCTCTTGAAATCTTATGTAGATGGTCTCATCTCATTTATGTCGTTGCAGAAAGGAAGCTGGAAGATGATTCTTCATCAAGTAGGCCTAGTGATTTGCTTGCATTAATTGTTGGTGGTGATAAAAACAGAAAGCAACCCTTTGAGGGTAATACTTCAGAACAATTACCATCAGAATTCTCCTATAAAAGTCTTGAGCCTACAAGTAAGTTTGTCTCGGATTTACCTTCTTCACCGCTTGGCGGGCCTGAGCTTGTGTATAAGTCCAGTAAAAGGGAGGCAGCGCCGACGATCCTTACTTGTGAAGACCTTGAGCATACAATGTTGTCAGAGTTCAGCGAAAAAAAGTCTAATTCACAGCCACAAGGCTGGAGTACTAATCGCACAAAGACTGAAAAACCTGTAAATGTGGATAGCCAGGCATCTCAGCACCTCCTTTCATTATTACAGAAGGGGCCAAATCTTGGAAATGTGACACAGAGGTCCAATGCTGGCATTGAATCATTGGAGGCACATGGTGAGACTACCGTGCAAGACAGATCTAAGAAGGAAGATAACAATAGTCATGCTTCAGGGAATACACTTACTCTTGAATCACTTTTTGGAACTGCTTTTATGACGGAATTACAATCTGCACAAGCTCCAGTTTCAGTTCAGAGGATTTCAGTTGGTTCTGGACTACATGATTCTCAGGAAACTCAAAAGTCGTCATTGCCTAGTTCTGATGATACCCTTTCTTCTTCGATAATTGATGATATTGGACTGAGAGGAGCAACGAAGGAGAATAACGTCTTACCTTCAAATTGCAGAGATCACCCAAAGCTGGATAAGGCAGAAAACTGGTTGGGATTCAATGATTCTTCGTTTGAAGTCAACTCCTTAAAGCGCCAAACTGAAGCGATGTCCAGAAATGGTGATTATCGGGCTGGTGAATTTCGTCTACCTGAAGGAGAGAGCTTATTTAGTGTTGGTGATCCTTTGGTATCCCAGGTCCCAATGCCAGCAGGAAATATGAGTAAAGGTGACCTGGTGACTGTTAACTCAGTTGGCAGTGATCAAAGGTCTTTGGTGGGTCCAGGGGCACTACCCTTTCCACGAGTTTCTCATGACCAGATTGAGTCTGAGATGCTTTTTCACCATCTTCGTGCTCAACCATCATCTTCTCAGTTTCATCCTTTGCAAATGAGTCAAGGGAAACCATTACTTCATCCATTGGATTCTCGTCCTGCACATTTGAACTCTCAGATTTTCTCTGGTCCAGAGGGCATGATTCGGCACGATGCTCTTCCTGGTCATCAGTTTGCCGGAAGTATGATGAGACCTCCATTTCACCATCCGAATGCTAGGGTGACAGGATTTGATCTTCCTGCTCATCATCCTATGTTGCAGCAGATGCAAATGTCTGGGACTCACCCCCCTCATCTGCTACATGACCGTCTGAACGGTGGTCCAGTTCCTTCACATTCCAGTAATCAGGCTGCTGGCTTTGTGCATGAAGTTAACCCGATGCAAGGGTTCCCTTTTACGTCTCACCAAGTCAACATTAATGGACTTGGGATGCAAGCTCCAGGTAAAGCCTTGATGTGCCGTCTCTACTGCTCTATGTCTGTGTCTTGTTCTTCTATGGCTTACACCTCAATATTATGTTGCTCTTCTCTGATCTTGCTCAAGTTAAAGCAAAGAGTTTCTTGATCTTTGCAACAGCTTCTGCTTATTTCTTAGTTCTACTATCGCAATGTTGATATTGCTTTCTTTCCTGCTATCCCCTGTCTGCACCATCTCACTAACATGGTTTACTGATGGCAAAGACATAAGCCTGAATTGCAGCTTGTTAGGATTTTTACTCCTTTAGTTACTGCCTCCATACACCTAACCAGTGGCGGAGGCAGGATTACCGCCAAGGAGGTTCAAAAAAGAAAAAAGTTAGAAAGGTTGTAGCTAGTGGGAATAGAACCAATGACCTTTCAAAGATTTTGAACTCCCTTGACCACTAAGCTATGCTTTTGGGCTGTGTTAAGGGGATTCAAAACATAATATATAAAGGAGAAAAAACAGATTTTGCCTTTTATATACCGTGTAATTTTTCGGCAAAGGGGTTCGGGTCAACACCCTTCCGCCCCCCTAAATCCGCCCCTGCACCTAACTGTTAAATGTATTTCCACAACTTACTCATTTTTCGAAGGTCTCTTTCCTGTTAGGCTTTGAGTTGTTATCAAGTCGAAATTTATGATTAACATGACCAAGTGGTATGCTTTCCATCAGTAGCCTTAGCTTGCCTTGGAAAACCTGTAGGTTAGTAAATCATTTCTCCTCAAAGGAAGTAGGTATCTGCTTATTCTTTTTCCTTTCCTTTCTGCAGAGTGGTTTTCATGGTATACTGGTGTTACTACTCTGCCCCCCCCCCCCCCCAATTGCTACAAATTACTCTGTCTGCTTTTGAGGCTTGAACAAGTAAAATGCTATCCCCATGGCCACTTCTTTTATGGATGCTGTCTCTCAAGATTTATACCCTGCTGAATATCATTGGACGCTAAAAATCTAGAACATATTAGGATATATTGTGCACATATCATGCATTCTTAAAAAGGGTTTGCACTTAGTCCTTTAATTGGTGCTACTTTTCTGATTGAGGATGAATACTCTATCGATGTTCTACACTGTTCGAGTTTACATTATATTCTTTTCGTCCTCAGGGCCAGATATCAACAGCAGAAACAATCATCCTGAGGCCCTGCAAAGGCTTATTGAGATGGAGCTTAAGGCTTCAAAGCAGAATCACACTTTTCCTGCTGGGCGTGGACGGGGGATGTACGGTCACGAGCTTGACATGGGATTGCGATATAGATAGTTGGCCATGTAAGGTTAACATTTTTCATGTGGTACTCATTTACCATCACCTATGTGCAAGTATTTGGTAAACATATCAGGGGAACTGACATAAGTCTTAGATCCTACTTTCTGGGTACTTTGGGAGGGGGGTTAGTGTCATCTACATACGCCAGTGAGGAGTGGCTGAAAAGGGCCTCTGTATCGACAACTCTTAATATATTGTGCAAACATGGTTGTGCAAATTGTTAGTTCATATTGATCTTCCTTGTGTTCCTAATTTGGTTGTTGCCTGCTCTCCTGCTCTCTTCCCTTTTCTTGGACTTCTTTTTATTTTTCTGTCGTCACTGAAATCCTCATTATAGTACTGGAAGGCTTAACTAATTTCAAAGTGGTTGGACTTGGTTCTTGAAGAGTCGTTTACAATTTCAATTCTTGTACATTTTCTTCCCAGTACATCTTAAAAGTACTACTAATAGTTTGATTTGATTTCTAAACAATGCTATTGAAGTAAAAAATGTTCTAGTTAAGAGTAAGGAAGTAAAATATTTATTTTAACTGAATAATTGACGAATTATCTTCCCTATGATTGATCAACAAACGTCCCCGTTTTAAGTTTTATTAGGTAAAACATAGTATTATCAAGTAAGAAAGAAAAATTAGACAGATTGCCACATTCTCTACGTCCTTACCCGGTTACCCCTCTTCTTTAGTAAGATATTTCTTCGTTAAATTATTTTCTTTAACGAATAACTGTAAGGTTTCCCCAAAGGCAATTAATTATCCAAGACTCCAATGTCTAGTGCAATAATGAATAATCACAATTCAACGAGGTGAATTTATATACAGTAATATGGCCGTTTTCGATATAAAGCTTGCCCCAGCTGATGGCCTTTTTCATCCCATTTACGCCCCCACCAAAATTTGTTACTCCTTCATAACATTTTCCTTCATCATAAGGTGGAAAAATTACCATTATTATTACATTTCCTCTACTGAGGCTTGAATGTATATTTAATATAAATATACTTCCTTCGCCTAAAAGGAAATTACAATGTTACTATTTGAGGAGTTATTTTTTTTTTAATTGTGACTTTTTCAAACATTATTTAAATACAAAAAATTTGCAATTTATTTTTTTGGATAGTTTCTATATGTTAATTATACTTAAATCTTTTACTTTTGCGAAAATATAAATTCACATTGAAAATTAAATGAATTAAACTTATATGTATAACAGACAGTTGTACACACACCCGTCTTGTGGCCTAGTGAGTTACGTCTCCCATTCCCATCTCTCGCATCAACAAAAAGGAAAAGGGCGCGTCTGTCTGTTACTTTGGCGGCAAAGCGCAGTCTGATTGAAGAGAAAGGGACATTCTCTCTCATTGGTAATCCCCTCTCTCTCTTTCTCTCTCTCTCTCGATTTTACTTCCCAATCCTCCTTTCGTCTAGAAAATTATTTAATTACTGATCATCTCACATGGTAAGTTACCCAATAATTTGTGTATCCATACTAGTTTTCATTAACTACTAATCTGTATTTTCAAAAAGAATAAAGCAGAATCATGTTTGAATTCGAACTACCTAGCGCAGTACTACATTCAGAAAAACTAGGGTTTGAATTTCTGTTACCTTTTTCTTCTTCTTCTTGCATCGTTAAAGAAGTCAGGAAAAACCCTAGATTTAAACCCCTTTCAAAATTGCAGGTTAAGTTGTACCAGTTCTACTACCAAGCAAGCATGGTGCGTACAAAATTAGAGATCAAGAGAATAGAGGATAAAGCTAAAAGGCATACCACTTTCACCAAACGTCGACAAGGTCTTTTTAAGAAAGCTAAGGAGTTGGCCAAAAGATGCGACGCTCAAGCCGCTGTTATCACGTTTTCTTTGGCCGGCAACGTCTTTGCCTTCGGCCATCCTTCTGTTGACGACGTCGTAAACCGTTATATTGCCGCCACGTCAGCTCCTGAAGGCAATGAAATTCCGGTTCATAAAGAGGCTGAAAAGAAGGATAAAGATGTAGTGATTGAGAATAATGTGGATCAGGAAGATGAAGAGACGACATCGTTTGAGTTGCCAGTTGGAGATATGGGTATGGATGAATTGGAGCAGTTTGAGGTTGCAATGGTGGAGATGAAGAAGAAGGTTGTTGATAGAATAAATGGAATAATTTCGAATTCAAAGTATGAGGATCTTGGATCGCCATATACAGGTTTAACGTTGAACTGAATATACGTAGCTCTATACATATCAAGAATTTAGAGACATTAGTGGATTCTTTAGCTTCAGTATTATATAGATGTGATTTGCATGCAAGCTAGGACTTGATTTTAATTTTTCTCTTAAAAGGGGTCAAGGTACGTAGATTTTGATAATTAGTTCCCCTATTAATACATGTTCTTAGTAGTGAAAAATGCAATTACAAAGTAAAGTTCCCGAGTCATAAACTGTGGTATCCTTTGATTTGTGCTGTAGTGTAGTGTACTGATGCAAAAGTAAAAACAAAAAGAAATAGAAGAACATGATAAAGGAGAAGTCTATCTAACACATTCCGGTGGAACGTGATAAAGCGATCAAATGTTTTTGACGTATACTCTTACGAAAATGCGATCTTTAACACCGTTCAACAAAATGTTTTCAACATGAAATTCGTTGGCTGATTCTCCAATTTTATCCGATATGGTTAAAAAATGTACTGGTTAATTCCTTCACTTTTTGGCTAAACTATAAGTTTTGGACCCACATTTATGTGTATAGGCATCTACTTGGTCACATTAGCTTCAAACAAATGACCTAAAATGATTGATATCTTACAACACTCACTGGAGTTTGTTTTTCTCTGTAACTGAAGCATTCTCCAGCTTTAACACTATATATCATTTAGGTCACTGTTCCATTTACTCAAAAAAACCACAAAGTTTTGATTTCCGTTCTTCTCAACATGCCAAACAGTATGCCAAACACACTGCTACAAACGTGTCTTAACCTATGACACATTTCTAGGACAAAACGCATGAGGGCACACCCCTCAACAATATACAACACAAGCCCTACGCCATCTACCTATAATACAGCACAAACATATACTACTCTCCACAAGTACATACAAGCCCTCAAAGTGTATCTCTACTCCCGCATTGTCTTCCCTAAAAGTATATACAGAGTGGAGTGGAAACACTGCGAGCAACTTGCAAGTTTGAAGCATATAAACAGACTAGATACACATGCTGCACGTGTTCGCATCACGCTGCCCTCTCTTCTGTCTCCACCAGGTATATGCAATGAGACCACGCATCTTCTTAAACTTCCTCCAGACTCCTAGACAGCTTGGATTGCATTCTCTCTAAAATCAGTTTTTATAGGATGGTCCATTTTATCTTTTTCAGCGCCCAACCCATACGATGAGAGCAACCTCCTCTGCACAAAGCATGAGAAAACGAATTAAGATAAAACAATGGATAATTGACTAACTCACTTAGCTTTCATGCCATGCAACATTTTATCCTAGTTAAAATTACAGTACGGTGATATAGCTAGGCCAATGGATGAACTAGAGACCAAACAGATCTCATTGTAGCTTCGTCTCCGAGTACTGGAAAGCTACCACCTCAAAAATAGACCAATGGATGAAGGTCGTTAAAATTCAGCACAGCAGCAAACTCCATTTCCTAGTTCGTTTTGACTTCTCTCTCTCTCTCTCAATCTCTCTCAATATCCATTTGTTCTGTTTACTTTCTTCACGAAAAGAGAAATAAAAATAGATTGCATATGTGCTGAGCTCAAGCCATGTCAACTCAAACCTCCATTAATAGAACCTTAAAAAACACCACCTGCTCAGCTCAACCTGGCTTTTATTTTGTGGAGTTGGACTTGGTGTCTCAACACAAAAATGTATTGCAACCACAGGTACAAGAAGATACTACAAAGAAAATAAGACTTAAACAGTACTATCAGAAACCATATAATAAAACAGAAGAATAATAATCCCTCCCTTAAAAAAGACCAAAGTGCAATTCCTCCGGCTCTATCACCATTTTGAGATTTCTAATTAGATCACATAAGCCTTTACTGATTAAGAAAGATGTAACTGATTGACTGAAACTTACGTGATCCTCAAATTCAGGGCTCAATAAATTGAAGGATAGATTCTCCATCAACATCAGTGCCTGTAAACCAACAAAACAGTACCTTTCAGTCAAGTGACAGATGAAGCAATTCATAGACTAACATGTCAACATGGCAGCATGCAGTAGTGTATCTGAGGTCTGATAAAAAAAAAAAGTTAACATCCGCCATAACCTGAACAATCTAACACTCCAGGAACCAAGACCTTTACAGTTTGCGGATGAGAGAGAGAGAGAGAGAGAGAGAGAGAGAGAGAGAGAGAGAGAGAGAGAGAGAGAGGAACTACCAAGAAATTCCTGTTGTCTAATTTGCAGTCTGAGTTCCAAAAAAGGATAAAACAGGATAAGATTTTGCTATCTTAAAAAGACAAATCTATAGGAAAAAAGAAGTTTGTAATGATCATGTCTGTCGGTCGCAGTGTAACTGTCTAAATGTCAAATCACAAATGTACCTAAAGATGCTGTAAAGGGGATGATTCTGACACCTCTGATATCAACTAGCACCACCTCTACTAAGAGAGGCGGTCTGGAACTCAAGAAAGTGAGTATGCTAAGTTGCATACACAAGCACAACACACTGAACATCAGCATCCTAAAAAGCATGCATTGTAACCTTTCAAAAATTTGACTTTTTATTGTTCTAGGACATGCATTTCAAAGTTGTACAATAGATCAGGAAAGTTCCTTTTTGCCTTCATTTTTGGGCAATATTGAACAAAAGAAAATTGATAGGTTTCAGACGCTCCCACTAATATGAAGTGCATAGGGGCTGATGATCTAATACTAATTGGAAATAACGGAGATTCATCGTTAGCCTATTGTAATGTCTAATACACACATCTAACTCAGTCATTTCCTGGTATTAAAAAAATTCTCCATCTTCAAAACTTTGAAAAGTATTTCATCTTTGCTTAACCTGCCCAACAACACACTTTTCAACTGTAGACCTATTAAATTAACCATTCAAGTTTTTTCGCCATGGTACAAAAAGTAGGTCCTTCCATTTGGGATCAGAAGAGCGTTATCTAAGACCCATGTCTGCAAATTGGATTTATGCCTCATCTACAACAAAAACAACTACACCTTAATCCAAGCTAGGATTCGGGTACAGAGTTACAGTATGCACCGTAAATGTCTTTGCTCCCTCTCGTGTTCACAACTTTACATATGTGAGATGCAAACTGGAGCTATCTAACATTATATGTGTGTTAAATTAATTCCCACATACCGTCTGAACATCTATGGGGTCCATCTTTTTCAGCCTCTGTAAGTGGTCCCTTGTACTTGGATCAAAGACACTGCCAATGAAGCTGTAAACTTGTGCAAAGTCTGGCATAACTGCAATTGAAAAAGGAAAGGAGAAGAAATCAAATATATAGAATTAATGAAGTATGCTGCACGGAAAAATAACTGCAAAGAAAGAAGTAGCAGTAATTGTTTGGCTCAAAAGTTAACAATATACTTTGTAAGCTAGAAAACAATCAAAAGTAAGAAAATGGTAAATCGTAATCAAATATAATAAACCTAGAGATGCAAAGATGATATTATTGTCGTAGATCTAGTATTGCAAAGTGATAATATGAACTCAATAAGATATGTTCGTTTGAGGTAGAGATAGAGAGAGAAAGCCAGAAAATGAGAGAGTTGTATTAGATCAGAATCCCCTCTTTACAATGTGAAGGTCTCCTTTATATAATAAGAGACCTTCCTCGAAAGAATCAAAAAGTTACAAAGACAGGTAACGTCTCCCTAGTGAAGACACTGAGTCCTAAACGATGTCGCTTTTGTCCCCACGTCCGAGTCGTACCCGCTACGTTAGTCGGCGTACACTCACTGGGCGTACCCACTGGCGTAGAGATGCTGAGGGTCAAATTTGACCCTATACAGTTAGTCCCTCCGCTCGTTGGAGACGCATTCGGTGGGCGTCTTCGATGGGCGGAAATGCGAACCTCGGCTTAGGAGAATTTGACCTCGACCAGGGGCGGCAATATGAATGAGGTGAAATATATGACGTTGTTGAGCCACTGACGCGTGGCTTCCTTTTTGGAATGACGTCATCGCCTGTATGCATCATTATTATATTTGCCCCCGAGGCGGTTCAGAGGATGATGTGACATTTTGGTTTCCCGCGCACGTTTTGAATCATGACTCTTCGATTTCTGCGCAACTTATCCCTATAAGTAGGAGAGAGGTTCGATTCGATTCAACTTTCAAGCCTTCGGAAAGCATTTTCTGATTTACTCCTTTGTCTTTCTTTCCTGTAACCGTTATTTCGTGAGGGACTCTCCCACTTCTGTCGAAACCACACTTCCTATCGTCAGTGCTTCGTTTCTTACGTAGTATAATCATGACAAAACGTGGACAGAGTAGTAAAAAGGCCAAAGATAATGCCCCGTCTAGGGTTCCGCCATCTTCCGGTGGTGAAGGGGAAAAGGCGGAGAAGGCCCTTGTTCCTCTCAGTGTAGACAACGTCCTTCCGAAGGAGATGCATGTTCGCAGGGATTTTCCAACTAAAAGCCCAGACCTTCCCTGGGAGCACAGCGTTTTATTACAATCCCATTTAGATGATCTTCGAGAGACGCACCATATTCCGGACCACGTGGAAATGGTTCCGGCCGGGACGGACTATGCCAATGTGCACCGGCCTGGATATTGCACATTCTATGAGTACCCGTTCTTGATCGGTTACAATCTTCCAATCTACCCTCTGATGGAGGAGCTTTGCCGTTTTTACAATGTGTGTCCGGCTCAGCTCACTCCTTACACCTTGAAGGTGTGCCGTATTATGACCACTTATGCGGCCAGGGCTGAGTGCAGCGTCTCGGTCCACCACCTCTTACAGTTATTCAGCCCTGGTTACCTGAGGGGTACCATGCTGCAGTTAAAAAGTCGTGGCACAAGGGGCTTGGTTGTTAAAGCCGATGATAAGCCCAACCGCCGCTTTTGGCGTAAATATTTCTACATCAGGACGGAGCACCTGGTGTCGAATCCCGAAGGGTTCCCGGAAAGATGGAATCCAGAACGTAAGTATTTCTACTCGTAGAATTCAGGACTGCTTGCGCTTTTGACCATACGGCCATTGTGATTTCTTTGCTTTTCTCCCTTTTTTATTCGCAGCGAGGGCTTCTCCACCCCAGTTCACTGATGACATTAAATCATGGGTGGAAAGAATAATACCTTATGCGGAGGAATGCCGTACCTGGGCTGCATTTCTTCAACAGTACGGCCCGTCAGGTAATTCTTTGGCTACGGTTTGGGAGTTCCCTACGTTCTTGTTACCTGACTTATTCGCGTTGGCAGGTCGGAGCGCCCCTAAGAAGAAGAAAAAGAACGTCGTCACCTCACCTGGGGCGGGGACTGATTCTGAAGACGGATACATACCCTGTGGTTCGCCCAGTGATGGCGCTGCGGAGGTTCCTCAACCGCTGCCCGTGGCGGCGTCCACGAGGGGAGCGACTCCTTCAATGCCATCCCCACGGGCTGTGGAGGAGACTTCTGAGAGCGAGGAGCCGCCAGAAAGGAAAAGACGTCGGTTGATAACCGGCAAGGGGATAGCCACAGAAGACGAGGGGGCGAGCGAGCCCCATCGGGAGTCAAGGCCAGTTTTTATGGCAGATGCCATCCGTTCCGGGAGGTCGGCTCCCCAAGGGGGGGCGGTTCTCGACGCCAGCCCAACACGCATTCCGGAGAGCGGCTCGTCGGCTGCCGTTGGAGAAGCGGGCGATGATACCGAGAGGGTGGGCCCTAAGGCCGCCCAGGCGGATGCAGATGCGTTAACGCGGGGTCCGGCCCGTGTGGGGATGACGGCAGGTAGATCCAACCGCCGAATTCTGATCCCAGGAGGGTATAACCTGTTGCAACACAGCGAGCAGGCCGCAACGGATATGACCCTGCTATGTGCGGCCGCTGAGCGTGAAATGTTAAAAGGGGTTAGCGACGGGGAACTATCCCGGAGGGTTGCCGGCGCGGCCTTGCAGGTATTTTTCGATTTTCTTCATGTACCGTAAAGTAAATTTTGATGCATACTGACTTGCCTTTCCTCCTTTTCCTCTTTTTTAGACTCTCATCTTGGAGGTAGAGAGGGGGCGGCGAGCGCAAAGGAAGGCAGCCACCTTTAACAAGGTGGTAAAGAAATATCGGCGGTGCCGCGTCAAGCATCAGGCGCTGGCGGACCTACTCAAGCAGGACCCGGAATTTCGGGTTTTCCGTGAGGGTTTGGAGCAGTCGGAGGCCCAGCTGAAACGGAGGGTGGCCGAGTTGGAGCAGATCGACGAGCAGCTGATGACCGCCCTGGCTCGGAACATTGAGCTGGAGACTCTTCTCCAGTCTAAGGAAGAAGAGTTGGAGGTTGGCCGTGGGGTAGCGGCGGAAGCTGCTGATTTGCGGATCAAGGTTGCCGCTATGACCACCGAACTCGATGCCAAGGCGGCTGAGATTGAAGTCCTCAAGCGGACTGCTGCACCAAGGCCTGATGAGGATGCGCATCGTGAGGCGCATGACATGTGGGTGTACGCCGAGGCCAGATTGGTCGTATTCGAGGAGTTCTTAGCTGCGGGTCGAGCTACTGAGGCGGAGGTTCAAGAGCAACGGCGCATAGCCCGTGCCGCCCGTGAAACTTGTGGGTATAGTTCTGATTCCCCAGACCGGGCAGGCTATAACTCCGAAGACGTCAACCGTCTAGAATCCGGCTCTTGGATCTCTGCGGCCTATCAGGCCGAGGACGGCGGTGGACGAGATGGCGGTCCGACGGGGGGCGGTGAACAGAATGGCGAAGCCCCTTAGGAGTTGTATTCATTTTGTTTTGCTGTATTTGGAGAAGTAAATGGGTCCTTTTGTACATGTATTTTTGGATGATAATGGAAGTTATACTTTTGCTGTTATTCTTTTCTTTTTGTACCTTTTATTTTCGGCCTTAGCCGTGTGCGCAACTTCGACTATCGTCGAGTTACTCGCTGTCATAGTCGAGCTGGGTCGACTTATCGGCGTCAATGGCCTTAGCCATTATACCGTTGATGGCCTTAGCCATGTGCATAACTTCGACTGTCATCGAGTTACTTGCCGTCGTAGTCGAGCTGGGTCGACTTATCGGCGTCGATGGCTTTCGCCATAATATCATTTATGGCCTTAGCCATGTACGTGACTTCGACTGTCGACCGTTGGCGGCGATGGCCTTAGCCATAATATAGTTGATGGCCTTAGCCATGTAGGCGACTTCGACTGTTGTCGAGTCGTTTACTCACCATANACGATAAAAACTAACTATAAAACGAAGAAAAACTAACGAGAGAAAAATACTACCCCTAAACAAAACTCTTTAATGACACCATTGTTCCGAGAAAAGGATAAGACATATTAAGGTAGATTTTAATCCGTTTTAGGTAGTACTTTTTTTCATTCCTTCAAGAAAGAGAGTCTTAATAGATTAGAAATTCAAGGCAAAATCCTAACATTTCTTACATAAAATTACTATGTATATTGGTAGACACAAGTATTGTAATTCGAGATTTGGTATCCATGATAAAGTTATGCTATATCTTTTCATTTGCCAATAAAATCCTTATAATCGATTATGTGATATTTGTACAGTGATGAGTTGGTGTATAATGGGATAATTGAGATTTCTGTAAATTCAATTATATCATTGTTTGGCTCAAAAGTTAACAATATACTTTGTAAGCTAGAAAACAATCAAAGTAAGAAGAGGGTAAATCGTAATCAAATATAATAAACCTAGAGATGCAAAGATGATATTATTGTCGTAGATCTAGTATTGCAAAGTGATAATATGAACTCGATAAGATATGTTCGTTTGAGGTAGAGATAGAGAGAGAAAGCCAGAAAATGAGAGAGTTGTATTAGATCAGAATCCCCCCTTTACAATGTGAAGGTCTCCTTTATATAACAAGAGACCTTCCTCGAAAGAATCAAAAAGTTACAAAGACAGGTAACGTCTCCCTAGTGAAGACACTAAGTCCTAAACGATGTCGCTTTTGTCCCCACGTCCGAGTCGTACCCGCTACGTTAGTCGGCGTACACTCACTGGGCGTACCCACTGCCGTAGAGATGCTGAGGGTCAAATTTGACCCTATACAGTTAGTCCCTCCGCTCGTTGGAGACGCATTCGGTGGGCGTCTTCGATGGGCGGAAATGCGAACCTCGGCTTAGGAGAATTTGACCTCGACCAGGGGCGGCAATATGAATGAGGTGAAATATATGACATTGTTGATCCACTGACACGTGGCTTCCTTTTTGGAATGACATCATCGCCTGTATGCATCATTATTATATTTACCCCCGAGGCGGTTCAGAGGATGATGTGACATTTTGGTTTCCCGCGCACGTTTTGAATCATGACTCTTCGATTTCTGCGCAACTTATCCCTATAAGTAGGAGAGAGGTTCGATTCGATTCAACTTTCAAGCCTTCAGAAAGCATTTTCTGATTTACTCCTTTGTCTTTCTTTCCTGTAACCGTTATTTCGTGAGGGACTCTCCCACTTCTGTCGAAACCACACTTCCTATCGTCAGTGCTTCGTTTCTTACGTAGTATAATCATGACAAAACGTGGACAGAGTAGTAAAAATGCCAAAGATAATGCCCCGTCTAGGGTTCCGCCATCTTCCGGTGGTGAAGGGAAAAAGGCGGAGAAGGCCCTTGTTCCTCTCAGTGTAGACAACGTCCTTCCGAAAGAGATGCATGTCCGCAGGGATTTTCCAACTAAAAGCCCAGACCTTCCCTGGGAGCACAGCGTTTTATTACAATCCCATTTAGATGATCTTCGAGAGACGCACCATATTCCGGACCACGTGGAAATGGTTCCGGCCGGACGGACTATACCAATGTGCACCGGCCTGGATATTGCACATTCTATGAGTACCCGTTCTTGATCGGTTACAATCTTCCAATCTACCCTCTGATGGAGGAGCTTTGCCGTTTTTACAATGTGTGTCCGGCTCAGCTCACTCCTTACACCTTGAAGGTGTGCCGTATTATGACCACTTATGCGGCCAGGGCTGAGTGCAGCGTCTCGGTCCACCACCTCTTACAGTTATTCAGCCCTGGTTACCTGAGGGGTACCATGCTGCAGTTAAAAAGTCGTGGCACAAGGGGCTTGGTTGTTAAAGCCGATGATAAGCCCAACTGCCGCTTTTGGCGTAAATATTTCTACATCAGGACGGAGCACCTGGTGTCGAATCCCGAAGGGTTCCCGGAAAGATGGAATCCAGAACGTTAGTATTTCTACTCGTAGAATTCAGGACTGCTTGCGCTTTTGACCATACGACCATTGTGATTTCTTTGCTTTTCTCCCTTTTTTATTCGCAGCGAGGGCTTCTCCACCCCAGTTCACTGATGACATTAAATCATGGGTGGAAAGAATAATACCTTATGCGGAGGAATGCCGTACCTGGGCTGCATTTCTTCAACGGTACGGCCCGTCAGGTAATTCTTTGGCTACGGTTTGGGAGTTCCCTACGTTCTTGTTACCTGACTTATTCGTGTTGGCAGGTCGGAGCGCCCCTAAGAAGAAGAAAAAGAACGTCGTCACCTCACCTGGGGCGGGGACTGATTCTGAAGACGGATACATACCCTGTGGTTCGCCCAGTGATGGCGCTGCGGAGGTTCCTCAACCGCTGCCCGTGGCGGCGTCCACGAGGGGAGCGACTCCTTCAATGCCATCCCCACGGGCTGTGGAGGAGACTTCTAAGAGCGAGGAGCCGCCGGAAAGGAAAAGACGTCGGTTGATAACCGGCAAGGGGATAGCCACAGAGGACGAGGGGGCGAGCGAGCCCCATCGGGAGTCAAGGCCAGTTTTTATGGCAGATGCCATCCGTTTCGGGAGTCGGATCCCCAAGGGGGGGGGGGGGGTCGTTCTCGACGCCGGCCCGAACACGGCATTCCGGAGAGCGGCTCGTCGGCTGCCGTTGGAGAAGCGGGCGATGATACCGAGAGGGTGGGCCCTAAGGCCGCCCAGGCGGATGCAGATGCGTTAACGCGGGGTCCGGCCCGTGTGGGGATGACGGCAGGTAGATCCGAACCGCCGAATT
>NC_031989.1:51184255-51272015 GCF_001879085.1 Nicotiana attenuata
GGGGGTACTTTGATTCTCTGATGGAGCCGTTGGCCAGTAACTCGTCTACTTCCTTACTGACCGCTTCATTGATAGCGGCATTGAATTTTCTCCTCATCTGTCGCACGGTCGGATGTAGTGAATCGACATTCAGCTTGTGGGTGGCGATGTCTTGCGGGATTCCCGGCATATCTGAATGGGAAAAGGCGAACAAATCCGCATGGTTAGTTAAGAATTCACAGTACTTACTTGGGTTGGCAAGATCGTGCCCGATATAGGCTTTCTTCGCAAGATTGGTTTCGTCTAATTGGACTGGGTCGAGATCTTCGACCGTTGCTTTACAGTCCTCCACGACGTCGGGGTCTTTGATGGCGTCCGTTGTCGGGTTGACCTTAGTCCCCGACACGGCTAATTGCTATGCCTCCGCGCTCGCCCCCTTTAGCTGTTGGGTGTGGGCGCAGTCTTGGGCTATTTTGTAGCATTCTTGTGCGGTGCGTGGCTCGCCTCGAATACTGAATACCCCCCATGGGGTAGGGAATTTGATCACTTGGTAGAGGCTTGAAGGGACCGCTCGCATGGCGTGTATCCACGGGCGTCCTATGATGACGTTGTACGCCGTTTCTTGGTTCATCACGTGGAAAGTTGTTTCCAGCGTGACTCCTCCCGCTAAGACGGGCAGTGCTATTTCTCCGGACGTCCGTTCCACTGCATTGTTAAAATCGGTTAGTGTTATGCAGCGCGGTATTACCTTATCCTCGAGTCCCATTTGTACGAGGACCCTTGGGTGGATAATGCAGGTGCCACTTCCGTCATCGATCATGACTCTTTTAACATCCGTATCAGCGATACGTAAAGTGATAACTAAAGCATCATAATGAGGGAAAGACAAACCGTCGGCATCAGACTTATCGAAGGTGATACTATCTTCGAAGTCGTCATACCGTTCATGGGCGATGGTCCGCTTTAGCCTGTGTGTGGTGGCGAACTTGACGTGATTGATCACTGACTCGTCGCCGCCTCCGACGATCATGTTTATCGTGCGCGCTGGGAAAGGTGGCTTCGGCGGCCCGTGGGGTTGTTCTCGTCCGCGTGCAAAGTTGATTTTCCCTTTTTCACTGAGTAACTCCCTCAGGTATCCCTGGTTCAGCATCCTAACCACCTCTTGCCGTAGGCCTATGCAGTCTTCGGTTTTGTGTCCCCGTTCCTGATGGAACTCACATAGGGCGTTTGATTTCCTTGTGGCAGGGTCTGATTTCATCTTCTGCGGCCACTGCACCTTGGTGCCCAGCTTCTCCAGTGCGTACACTATTTCTGAGGGAGATACACAAAAGTTATGGGCGGTTAATAAAGGGGGCGTACCTCTTTCGTTTCGGAGTGGGGCGACGTGTCGCTGTAGCGCGTCTGTATGCCTTGGTGGCGGATGGGAGGATCTGGTGTATGGCTGATGTCGATCTCTGTTGGAGCGGGGAAGTTGTTCTCGTCGTCCTTCGTTCCGTCGATCTCTCCTCATTTCTGAGTGTATCGCTGTTAGCCGTTGGGTCGGCCCATTAAGATCGTCCTCGTCCGCTCGTACCTCGGCGCAATAGGCGTTGTGGATTTCCTCCCATGTGGTAGGGGGATATTTCATGAGGCGGCTCAGCAGCTTCTTGGTTGCCCTCGAACCATCTCTGCTTAGCCCGTTCTAGAAAGCGGTGACTGCCATACCTTCCGATACGTTTGGTAGACTCATCCTTACCCTATTAAACCTTGCCAGGAAGTCCCTGAGTCCCTCTCCTGTGGTTTGCCTGACGGCGAAGATGTCGTTGACCCTGGCCTCCGCTTTCTTCGCGCCTGCATGGGTTGTGACGAACTTATCCGCCATTTCCTCGAACGTTGATATTGCCTTAGCCGGTAGCTGAGAGTACCATGTTAAGGCCCCTCCTATCAACGTCTCGCCAAACTTCTTCAGCAGTACCGACGGTACCTGTTCTTTCGATAGGTCGTTGCCCTTCACAGCGGTGACGTAGTGGATCAGATGATCCTCGGGATCTGTGGTTCCGTCATATACCCTCAAGTATGGTGGCATCTTGAAGGTTTTTGGGGTGGAGTGAGGGGCAGCTTCTTCAGCGTATGGTTGTTCAACGAACCTTACCACGTCGCGCTTTGGTAGCAACTTGGGAGCACCGGGGATCTTGTCGACCCTCTCCTGATGTTCCTTCATCTGACTGCGGAGCGCCTTGTTTTCATTTTCCATTTCTTCCATCTTCTTTAGGATGGCTGTTAGCGTGCTATCGTTGGTCTGTGCCTCGATGGGTTTGTCATTAGCCAGTGCAACTTCCGGTTCACCCACGGCAGCAGCGGTACCTACCGTTGGTGTACACCTGATGTTACTTTGTGGTGACCTCTCAACCAAGCCGCTTAGAGTGCTTGTTAGCCATCTTTCCAGTAGCTCCTTGACCGCTGAGGGTGCTTCTGTAGCCGCAGATGTGGAAGCTCCTTTTTCGTGCAAGATCGTCAGACCTTCGGATGGGGAAGGTGAGATCTCCGCACCCGGTGTGATGCTAGAGGTTGCATTCGGGATGCCATCGTCACTGGCCTCGTTGAGAGGGCCAAGGAGATTAGTAGTGACACCCAATATCGCTTCCGATCTTGTGTTATTTTCGGCCATTTTCTGTTTCTGTGTGGTGTAGAGAGTGGTAGTTGGTTGATCTCTAGGTGGATACTATGGTTTTGATTCTCGAAATCCCCACAGACGGCGCCAAATTGTTTGGCTCAAAAGTTAACAATATACTTTATAAGCTAGAAAACAATCAAAAGTAAGAAAAGGGTAAATCGTAATCAAATATAATAAACCTAGAGATGCAAAGATGATATTATTGTTGTAGATCTAGTATTGCAAAGTGATAATATGAACTCAATAAGATATGTTCGTTTGAGGTAGTGATAGAGAGAGAAAGCCAGAAAATGAGAGAGTTGTATTAGATCAGAATCCCCTCTTTACAATGTGAAGGTCTCCTTTATATAATAAGAGACCTTCCTCGAAAGAATCAAAAAGTTACAAAGACAGATAACGTCTCCCTAGTGAAGACACTGAGTCCTAAACGATGTCGCTTTTGTCCCCACGTCCGAGTCGTACCCGCTACGTTAGTCGGCGTACACTCACTGGGCGTACCCACTGGCGTAGAGATGCTGAGGATCAAATTTGACCCTATACAGTAATCTATGTAATCTCTGCCTTGGTACTGCAACATATTCTTTCATTGGCACAAACTAAATGACGATAAAATAAAGGTTATAGGGAGACAGAAGTAGCCTTTTTTCCCCATCTGATTACAACTCATACAGGGAAAAGAAGAGCATCAAATATTCTCAAATCTGTTCCCCTTTGCTCTAACGGACTGAATGGACACAACTACTGTTAGATTTTGTAACTGTACCTACCGCTGTAAACAAGTACATTGATCATGTGTGGTGAGATCCACATGATATGTGATAATACATTTTCTCAATCTCGTCCTAACAACCCTCTTTTCCCAGGAGTATCTCCCTGGATCCCCCAAGATTTCCCAGTACTTTTTACTTTCTTCTCTCTGTTCCTGCTTGTGCCTGATTTTTAACCCATGAATCATTCCTTTGCGTAAATACCATGTTATGTAAAAGAAATGTTAATGACAACACTACAGAAAGTTCTTGTTGGATGCTGATACAGCATAATCTGTCTGATTACTCCAGTAAGTTCCCTGAAGATTCTCATTGAGCTGTCTCTGAACTATCGCTAAAATCAGTACGATCATGATGTTGCCAGCTTTAATGTTGCTATGCGATCAAGTAGATTCAAGTTAAGATCATAAGAAATAAATCAAGTGAAGTCCTAGAGTTATCTACAAGGCAGAGCATGAGAGAGGTAGGACATGAAAAACTTCCCAAGTAGGGGCAGCCCAGAGTTGAGGAAGAGAGAGGCATAGCAACTTTTTGTCTCTTTTAACAATGAAAAGATGGCATTTTAAATTTGAAAGCGGGGAGAGATGAAAAAAGTAAACATAAAAAGATAGCACAATTATGAGACCTTTAATACAGCATATAATTATAAACAGACTCCATATAGAAGTCACCTTTGTGTCTCTGTTAACAATGAAAAGCTGGTATCTTGCATTTGAAAGATTAGGGAAAGATAAGAAAAGGAACTAGAAAGATACCATGATTATGATACCTCTGGTACTGCATATCACGAAACAGACCCCATATAGAAGCTAATAAAGAAAAAATGGAGATCAATATCTGTGCGTAACAGATGACAACACGCATAGCTTGCACACTGATGATATCTTGAATTTTTTGGTACAAACAGAAAATCATCAGCATGCTTGTCTTGGTATCTTTTTTTTGTCAATTGCATTTGTCAAGCAGAATAGTCGACTGTGTGATTGTCATTCAAAGACCAATCTTTGGATAACTTCTAAGAGACATTTAGAATACAATAACCAATCCTCTTGTGACATTTTCAACACAGTATATTCGCTACAATAACTACTGACTGCACTAATGTTCCAATGTTATCACAAATTGGAGGTATTATTTTATTTTGAACTCATTATTTCAGGATGCATTTTCAGTTTCCCGCCATGTCCAGAAGTTGAAAATAGCGGAGATGAGGATGCTGAGATGAATGTGTCGGCATACTAGGAGAAATAAGGAATGAAGATGTTCGGGAAAAGGCGGGAATGGCCTCCGTGGTGGACATGATGCGGGAAGCGAGGTTGAGATGGTTTGGGCATGTGAAGAGAAGGTGCTCAGATGCCCCAGTGAGGACGTGTGAGAAGTTAGCCATGGAGGCCTAATGAGAGGCAGATATAAGCCAAAGAAGTACTGGGGCGAGGTAATTAGGCAGGACATCGCATATGTGCAGCTTACTGAGAACATGGCCTTGATGGGAGGGTAAGGAGGTCGAACATTAGGGTAGAAGGTTAGTAGGACGTTAAGCATATTCTCTTTTCATACCTTTAATATCATCATTACTCTCGTAGTTTCTTATACATAGATCTCTATAACTACCGGTTGTCTTTTTGGTTTGGTCGTCTTATTATCATGTAGTTGAAACTGCTTCTTTTTTACATGGCTTCTTTTTCAATTATATTGACACTAATGCTTTTTATGAGTCGAGGGTCTCTCGGAACAGAGTCTCTCTACCTTTACAAGATAGGGGTAAGGTGTGCATACACACTACCCTCCTCAAACCCCACTTGTGGGATTATACTGGATTTTTTGTTGTTGTATTTTCAATTCCAAATTAACAGTTTTTTCACTCCAATGCAGCGCCTGACTTCCACCCAAAGATAAGTCTTTTTCCAGGAGTATATAGCTCTAAATAATGGCTGAAACAAGCATCGAACTCCAAAAGACAACTACTTCGACCGTGACATTTCTACAAGCATTCCACAATCCATCCTAAGCTCACCAATGGTTAACACTCAGTTTAGGTCTAACTGTCGTATACTACTTAGGTTAGAGGAGGAAAGTCATTATCAAGCCCAACAGGGCAGAAGAGATTGCTTTTGGTATATCATACAGTTCTTATGAGTGTAACACATCGGGTTAGTGGGTGCTAACATGAACTGACACTTTCTTTAACAAGCCTATCCTAAGAGATATATGAAACTTCTTCCAATTATTATATGCACCAAAAGCATGATGGAAAAAGATCTGACCTAAGTAGTACGTTATTTTCAAATGAATAATTCATCAGCTTAAACTGGGCCAGATCACCGGCACATTCTGAGAGTGGGGAATCTTTCATAAAATTACACCTCTTAACCCAAAGAGAATACACACCTTTCATTTGCTTCTTGCTCTCCTTTTGGGCATTGCTCTCTTTAGTCGTACAAATCCTAGGCATGCTCTCGTTACTGCTGCTGCTGCAATTTTGCATGACTCCTCCACTGGATACTTGTGCGTCATCTGAGAATAACAAAATTCAACCTGTAGCTTTTCTTGAACAAGACTGTTCAAATTACATATATCTCGTTAATCAGCAGACAAATACCTTTTCTCATGTGTGTTGTGCTGATAGCAGGCACATTGTCGTAAGTCCAGGGAGAGAAATTAATTGTATTTCCAGGCACTGATAGAGAATCAGGCCCGATACCAAATCCTGGTTCAGGCAAAGCTCCTGGAGGTTGAAATTGGATGCTGCCAACTTGGGAAACAACTGTTGCAGGCAGAAATAACAATGCAGGCAAAAATTAGTTTCAGCCCAGTATCTTGTAACAAACAAAACAGATGACGGATATTGTCCCTACCCTTTTTAGGCGCTTTTTGTGGATAAGGATGAGCTGCTTTTCTCTTTGGGCGTGGGGGAGGTACATGTTCACTTGTCCCACTCTTCTGGACCTTCAGAAAGTATTTCTGTGCATGGCTACGTATCTGCATAGCTTACTTTTTAGCATATGGACATATATCAAAATATAAAGCATATTTCGTGAAAGTGTGCCCAAATATGTGAAGCAACTGGCACAATGGTTGCCCCCAGACATTAAGCCGATGCTGGCTTGTCCTGACATACAACAGTTGTTTCTCTTACAATAATTCTTGTATGACAACACATTCGGGAAAGTATGTGAAGATTGCTCCTCATCAACTACAATGATGTGTATGCTATTAACGGATCTTGTAAACGTGTTATTGAAATGGCAAGCTTTTAACTAAGCACACTTTCTAAGCAGATTGCCTTGGGCCAGCATAAGATAAACAAAAAATAAGGAACAAGGACTCCGATGATTCTCTTAACTAGAACGGACTCAAACATAAGTATCATGTGGAATGCGGATGGGCAAGAAAGAAATAACAATATTGAGAATATTTTTAATCGAACAATTATAATATGTATATATTACACAATAATAATATATGTATATACATACATACATGTCCGCAATAACTTTCTCTTTTGATAAAGGTAAGGTATTATTGATAAACAAAAAGCACTAAGAAAGTGCTATAGAAGTTTACAAGTTGTACAAAGCATGTCTAACAGAACATTACAACAACAACAACAAACCCAGTAGTTTCCCACAAGTGGGGTCTAACAGAACATTACATCATCTGCAAAAAGCCTGGTTGCACCAAAAGGATAGGAGAATAATAGACCAATGTTCAAGGCTAAGTACATTTTCCTTTTTGCCTTAAAATTTTTTAAAAAGTTCCTTTCTCACCACCTGTCCACCAAATGGCAGCAGGAAGATAGGGGTAAGTTTGAGCCCAAACAAAATGTTAGGGACATTTATAGCCCAAAAAGGTTAATGGAGGGTATTTTTGAGACATTTTCAATACGTTAGGGGCCTATTTGGCCCTTTTCAGTTTTTAGAAAAGCAATAATTGCACAACTAGGATCTAACTTCTCTTAGGAATCAACATATTCTCTCAATCTGAAGGTAAATTTTAGCCAGATAATTAGATACGGTTTTTTCTTCTCTGTAGAAAACATCAGATGTCAGATATTCTTTTAATCCACAAAAACAAAGAATAAATAAACAAATAAAAACCATCTGCTTAACAAATTACCTGGATAACAGTCTTCGACCCAACAAATGCTTCAATCTTTTTCCAATCACGATCGAAGCTGAAAGAACAATAGGCACAAACTATTAGGATATGCATTCTCTGCAACTCTTGAAGTGAGATTTCAGAATAGATACTATCCTATGATCCTAAGCTAGACCTTGAAAACTATTCCAGTCTTGTTTTTGCATTAATCTTGTTCAACTAGAGGTTGTGAGTGTTAAAACGTAGCCTAGCACTGAAAGATCGGCAAATTTTAATATATTCTACGACAGAATAATCATTTGAAAGACTTCTCGCTTATGACATCAAGGTTTGATTTGGTAAGTGCATAACATCAAATATGGAATGATGAGCTTTTCTTCTCGGCTCCCACTTCTCCCTCCGTTGAAGCTTGACCAATAGATCGTTCCTATCCACAATAGACTAATTTTGTTGCTTTTTAATAGTAGGTAGCTTTGACAGCCTACTAAAAATCAGTGCCACCAAGACAGACTTTGCATTTATGATGTTGCATATGTCAGAGTCGTATCCCTCTAATTCTAAATTTATGACCATCATAGTTGCAATATTACTCCTTATCTCTCTTATCTAGCTTTCATTATAATAACCATGTACCGTCAATGGCAATTGGGGACAATGAGCTACATTCAAAATGGGATAATGAGTTCTTCTTCCTGATTCCCACTTTCCATCCACTGAAGCTGGTCAGGAGATGGCGCCCATCTGGTATATCATTAAGACCACCTTTTTTATAGGTAGATTTTGCCTCCAGGACGACATATACATTTTTTTCTTTTCATAAAGACTTCGTATCGACATATTATCACTTAAAATTTGGTCCTTGTCCCCGTAATTCAGAGCTCCTGTGTGCATATTTGTTGTCCTATACACTCTTTGTCTCTTCAAAAGTGGACTTCACTTCACTTAATTCCCTTTGCAAATGTTAGGAGTCCTAAGTCATCCAAATGTGCTATGCAATTGCGGTTCCATTGTTCTCTCTAGTTTAACTCACTTGATTGACTCCATTCTATTAATTTTACTTCTCTTTGAAGAGACTTATTTTCTCCATCTGAAAAGACAAAAAAAGAAACTACGCCACTAGAACCAAAGTTATAATTATTACCCATTTCATCAACATAGATAACCCAAAAAGTGCAAAGCTTCCATTTTTACCTCATTCCTGCTGAACTTTCTCAATCAAGTAATATTTAAACACACACACACATACACGCAAAACAAACCCACATGGAAGAAACATCAGCAAACACAAACAAGTATTGCGAGTAAGAGAGAGAGAGAGAGAGAAAGAGAGACTCACAGCTGAAGAGCTTCAAGAAACTTATCATGTTCCTGCTCAGTCCAGCTCTCTCTAGACTTGGTAATTGTATAGGGCTTCCTGGTCTTCTTGTTATGGTCATCGGGTACCACGGAACCCGTACTCGAATTCAAATTCCTAAGTGTACCTGCTCCATTAGAACTAGATTGTATCGAATGCAAACGCGGAAGACCCGTTTTCATCGGATCCCCCATGTAGTAGAAATCTTGACCCGCTGGTGGTGTTGGATATACAGACACCATATATGTATGTACCTCTAGCTCTATCAACCAAAATTTCTGAAACTTGAGGTTTTTGTGTGTGTGTGTGTGTGTGTGTGTTTCTGATTTATTTCTGGTCGTGAAATAGAAACTTGAGAGGGAGAAAGGTTATTATATATGGAGTGTCTGATAGTGAAATGACGTACCGACATTATTGTAATGGAGGGAAATTTGGGATCGCGGACGTCCACGTGTAGTAAACTGGAAGGTGGAGATGGGTTTCGCATCTCTTGACAAATGGCAGGTTCTAGAATTATTCTAGGCCTTTAAAAAGATTTTATTTTCAACTTCCATTTACTACGTACTATTCCCTCCGATTCACAATAAGTGACCAATTTGTTTTTTTATTTGGGTTCAAAATAAGTGTCTAGTTATGTAATCAAGAAAGAATTCAATTTGTTTTTACAAAATAATTCCTATGTACATATCCTTAAAAAGTTTTCTTACTCCTCACATTAAATGTTTAATTAGGGGTAGTTTAGTCATAGTAGGTATTTTTATATAGAATTTAGTATTTTCTTAATGGGCGTGCTAAAAGCAAATTGGCCACTTATTGTGAACCGAAGGGAGTAGTAGTTTCTTTTCTTTTTCTCGATTTAATCATCTATTATTCAAACAGTGAACTCTTAAAAAGACGCTAGCACGGTATAACCAGTTTTCGGACTGGTCATTCAAAAATAGCTAGCGTTTACCAAGTCAATGAAAATTAGCCACATTTTTTCTGCAACAGAGACCAGTCTAGCATAATATACTGAAGTTCGGTGCACCTGTGTATGAACTTCCAGCATATTATGCTGGAACTCCAACACACGGAAAGTTCCAGCATAATATACTGGAGATTCGAGCACTTGTGTATGAACTTCTAGCATATTATACTGGACCGGTATACTTTGCTGGAACTCTGGTATATTATGCTGGAGTTCTAGTGTACTTATGCTGGAACTCCATCATATTATGCTGGAGTTCCAGCATACTTATCGTGGAACTCCAGTATAATATGCTGGAGTTCAAGTATACTTAAACTGGAACTCCAGCATAATATACTGGCGTATTTTTCGGGTTTTGAACAGTGTTTTCGCTCAGATTTATCTTTACATGAAAAGTGGCTAAATTTCGATTACTTTTGAAACTGGGCTATTTTTGAACGACCACTAGTAAATCTAGCTATTTTTGAATTTCTCCCCATTATTTTGTTAAAATAGCACGGTGTAGCAGTTTTCGAACTGGTCATTCAAAAATAGCAGCGTTTACCAAATGAATGAAAAATAGCCACTATTTTGCTGCAGCATAGATCGGTCCAGCATAATATACTGGAGTTCGGTGCACCTGTGTATGAACTCCAGCATATTATGCTGGACCGGTATACTTTGCTGGCTCCAGTATAATATACTGGAGCACCGGTGCTCCAAACTCCAGTATATTATGCTGGACCGGTATACTTGCTGGAACTCCAGTATATTATGCTGGAGTTCTAGTGTACTTATGCTGGAACTCCATCATAATATGATGGAGTTCAGCATTACTTATCTTGGAACTCTAGTATAATATGCTGGAGTTCAAGTATACTTATGCTGGAACTCCAGCATAATATGCTGGCGTATTTTCTGGGTTTTGAACAGTGTTTTCGCTCAGATTTATCTTTACATGAAAAGTGGCTAAATATCGATTACTTTTGAAGCTGTGCTATTTTTGAACGACCAGTTGTAAATCTTGGTATTTTTGAATTTCACCCCATTATTTTACTTTTTCTTTTTTCCGGCCCATTGGCTCCTCGAGATTTCAGCTTATAAACAGTACAGCTATTGCTGTTTCTGGTAATAGTTTAGGAAAGTTGGGCGCTGAAGTGACCAATCCCAATACTATATTAAGAACTCACGTGTATATTGTCTCCACGTTTTTGGATCGTTTAAAGTTCCACTTGATTTAGGATAGGATTGTCAACCACCATTGCCACCCTATTAGGAGGCAAAACAAAGTGGGGATTTTTACGTCCTATAACAAAGGTTAACACCTTATTTATTTTAAATAAATATCATTTAAAAAAAATTATATTTTATAGATACCTTTTAAGGTTTATAACAAAATATTTAATTTTGGTTACCTCCTAGCCCTAAGCCACTAAATACGCTATTCAGTTACACTATTTTCTTTCTCTCTCTACTTTGATACATCCCATTCTCTTCCCCATTCCCTAAAAACACGATGTTCCATCTCAAAATTTCTCTCATCCACACTATTTTCTTTTCACTCCAATCAATTCTTGCACCGAATTGAATATCACTAAACTCATGGCTTAATTCCCTATACTTCTGATTGCTCAATGCTTTCAAAGGTGAATTATAAATAACTCTCTGCTTATCCCTAAAGGTGAAGTATAAAGAACTTTCTTTATGTTCTAAGCACGCGACGGTATCTTCCTGAAATGGGTCGAGCTTGAAGGGGTAGGTTTTTGCCATTTCGCCGTTATAGGAAGGGTTTGAGAGGGTTCCGTGGATTGTTTCGTCGTTGTTTGAATTGTATTGCTACGGCGGATTCGCCGAAAATTAGGGTTTGTTCTTGAACAAAGACGACGAAGTTTACGGGTGAGCAACTTGATTTTCTGTTAATATATTTCAATGCATTTTCATGTATTTCATTGTATTCATTGTCTTTTTTTTATTGTAATTCAATGTATCTCGTTGTATTCCATATATTTAATTGTATTCACTGTCTTTTTTTTCATTGTATTTCAATGTATCCTGCTGTATTCTATGTATTTTATTATATTTACTGTCTCGCCATATGCCATGAACGTATGCATATGTTTTTTTTAATTATATGTATTCAGATGTATTATATAATTTCTGCGAAGATTTCTATGTTTTTGGTGTATTTTTCGGTTGAGTATCTTTTTTATAACTGAAAATACAAAATTTGTGTGTTATAATTGAGTTTTTGAGTTATATTAGGAGTCTATTATGTTAATTGATTCACTTTCCGTTTTAAAAACAGTGTAATCCCCTATTTCACGCCGTGAATACAGTCTAATACAATAATCTGTCCAGCTGTAATCCCATGTTTCACTCCATGAATACAGTCGAATACACTCAAATACAACAATTGATTAGCTGGACTTCCCTGATTCACGCCTATTTTTGCTACTGTATTCATGAATACAATAGCTTAAATACATCAAATACATCTTATAACCACACAAAAGGTATCTATAATCCGTAATATAGCAAATGGTATCTATAGGTGGCTAATTACTACCAAAAGATAGTGCTTTATGAAAATTTTTCAACAGTATAATTTAGAACGAACCCATCGGAAAACATCTTTGCTGAATTTTCTTGTATCCCCCGTTTCCCTGTCGAGAAAACAACCATCTAATACATGTAGATGTTGTCAGATAAAACCGGATTCAACATGTCCGAGCGGACTTGGATGCACAGCACAAGTTTTCATAACTCTGCTCCTCGAGGTTCAAGGAGATAGAAAAGAAATCACCTAACAATATGTTTTTTGCGTATGCTAGGATGTAAACCTTAGTCTCACATAGTATTCATTCCGTTTCATTGACCTTAGGCCAAAGCCTTTGGTGCTCAAGGGATTCAAGATTTTAAACAAGCAGTCATAAAGTATCACTATATTCATCACTCTTTACTCACAAAGCATGCAAATTTCATTTGAAGGCAACAGTCTAAACAAAAAAACAAGCTATTTTGAATCCTCGAAATACAATCAGCCATTTTCATAGGGGGGGGGGGGGGGGGGGGGGGGTAAGGATCCCTGATAGGAGGCAATAATGGAAGTTACATTAAAAACATACAACTCTTGCTTCGAGTGAGACTCAATGCCTTACAAAACTACTTGTGGTAAATATTCCAAACAAATCAGCATAGCATATTCTAAAAATCATGCGCAATGGCTCAAAGACACTGCCTAGTCAAGCCATCTAGTGATACCATCTTCTCCAACCGCTGCTAGTACTTCAACGCGTACATCCAAAACGGCCTGCAGGTTGCAGTGATGACAACATCAAATATAGGTATTTCTATAGTGGATGATAGAGAATAAGCTTTATTAAATAACTGATTCTTACGACAGAAGTAGTATTTCACTCGATTAGAACTGGAGTTCTAAAAGGAAAGGGGTCAGGTAGAGATGTTTTGGAGAGAGTTTTAGAAAAAGGGAAAAGAGATGTTCTGGGACATTGTTACCAAAATAGTTACAATATGTGACTACTATAAGATGGGGCAGGAACGTAGTTCTCAATTTCTGAAGCTGAACGAGAACTTACCAGAGGATTCCTACAGTTCACTAGTCGACATTCTTCCATAGTACCTTCAAATGTCCAGCTTTCCCAAACATCAAAACTGTGACTCGCAAATACAAATTCCATCCTCCTATTTATCTGCAATATCAGGGTCAGGGTGAAACCACAGCTTTTATGTGATACAATAAAATCAAGCAAGGTGGTAATCCACAAAAGAACGGAGCAACAAATATGGTGCATCTAATTCCCATTGAATACCTGTATACGTCAACCTCTAACATTGACAAATTTAGAACTTTTCCAGCATAAAATTTCCCTCAACCTTTGGAAAGAATAACTTCTTAGCCGCAAGTGTTGGCAACTTGTCATAGGAAATGAATTTCTATCATACTCAACTATTGATCTAACTTCAACATGGAGAAAGTATTCAATATACTACCAAAATTAAGGACGTAGAACAAGAGCACTTTGAAAGCTACAGCATCTTTGCGGTAAGGGGTAAAAAAGCATATTTCTACATATAAAATTAAAAATTATTTTGATGAAATAAATATAAGAATTACTAATCCCACTTGGCCCGGACACCGATAACTAAGAAAAATAATTACTCATCCACACTTTATACTTAATTATTTATCCAAGTGAAATAACACGTAAGTGATCTCAAACTTCCAGTTTCTAGCATGCGTAGAAGCAAGAGCAACAACTTAAATTTATAAGCTTTTGCAGTTTCTTAATGGTTAAGCACAATAGAACCCCAAAATACTGCACCCAGAGTTAGCATAGCTCAAGGATGTTTTATGACAACAAGTACAGTGATAAACATACCTGTAATAACTTCCCACCAGCAGTAAATGATCTCAACCCAATTGTATCCTGAAATAGAGCCTCAGCTATTAAATGTGTTCGCAAGCCATTCATTTA
Source organism: Nicotiana attenuata (assembly GCF_001879085.1). NCBI lineage: Eukaryota > Viridiplantae > Streptophyta > Magnoliopsida > Solanales > Solanaceae > Nicotiana > Nicotiana attenuata. Next base: position 51,198,549 of record NC_031989.1, read on the forward strand.
AGGAAATATTTTTGAAATCTCGCACAAAATCTTCCCATAAAACGTGTTTAAATGTTTTCAAGAAGTTTCTGCAAATTGTTTTTTTTTAACTATTGTTTTTTCTGTAAAAATGGCTTGATGGTGCTGTCCAAGAAAAGTTCTTCTACTCACAGAACACTCACATCTAAAGAGATAAACTATGACCATCCAAACATAATTTCTTTTTTGCAAAATACTTTTTTTTCAAAACATCTTCCAGAAGTCGTCCAAATGGAAAACCAAATTTCTTATCAGCATACCTTGCTTCTAAAAACCACAAGGAACTGTGCTGCTGGGTCTCTTTTTGTAACATCTGACATTGTGTCGAGGAACCAACCACCCCCTTTCACTCTTTGTCTGGAGACATGCAAAGCAGGGTGATGTCTTGCATGTAAAGCTATGATATAACCATCCTTCAGCAGTTCTGCAGATTTTCTGCTGAGATCCATGCCTTTTTTTGGGAGCTGCTCCCCTGATGATTCCAGTATTGATTCAATTGGTGTCTTCCTACCTCTTAAATCTTCTGGAGAAGCAAAACGCGAACTGGAACTCACACCTTGATCTGTTCCGCTCATCGTAGCACCATCTTCATGGTGTGATGTACTCTCCTTTTCAAATGCCAAAGAATCATCTACTTTGTGCTGTGATTTATGGCGTCCATGCCGCTTTTTAGCCTTTTTACCTGATCGGCTTCGCTTTACTTCAGATCTACCAGAACTATTTTGAGATACTATGGAGCCTTGAAGCTGACTAGGTGATTCCCTTGAGTCATTCACTAATCTTTTCTGAGAGTTCTCTGCAACATCTTCAATGGGTTGATGACTAACAGAAACCTGCAATGTGCTTTCAACATCTTGTATTTGGTGTCGTTCGTTTTCATACCCTATCTCGCTTTCTTCTTCATCCTCAGATACAGAATCCTTTGGAGCAACACCATCCAAGAAGAATGATTGCAGCATAGAAATTGCTTTCTCCCTTATTTCCATCCACACTTCTTCACTATAATCTGCGCTGCGTGGCAGTATCAGAACATTGGGCATCTCCCTTACCTAATCCAAAGATACATCGACTTCCGTCAATTAAAAAAATCTAATAAAGACTATATTTAACATTGCATATTCCTGATATCAAATTAATATAAATCCAAGAACCCAATGTGACAAATAGATACCAACAACAACATTTCAAATCTCCTACTAATAATCATCAATCCTGCCTCTACTGAAAACAAAATGGTGAAAAAAGAAAAAAGGACTGAACACTCCTTGAAGTCCAAGGGTAACTAAAACTTGAATTCAAAAAAGTAAATCTACTAAGAGCTCCACGCACGCCAAACCAGACCCACACAAATATCAGAAATTACAAAGTCTTAGTTAAATGAGCTCATAATGTCACATAGTCGATAAAGCTTCTTGCAAACAACTTCACTTAATACCATACAATAAATATAACAATGTGAATATTCTAAATTTTGAAGAAGCTACTTTTGGTTAGTAATTAATTCGGAAAAGATCTAATACTATCAACACAGCTCTATCAACTGTTAGGTAGCTTACACATATTACAATCATAAATTTTCCAGAGTTTCTCGTTCTCCTTTCTTCTAGTAGCTTAACTTAGTAAAAGGCAAAAAGTTATAGAAAATAAAATAGATTTTCACAATAGTCCAGTGAATTATCAAAATCAGGGGTCGTTTGGTAGGATGCATTAGATAAAATAATGCATGCAATTAGCTTTGTGTATTAATAATACCATGTTTAGTACACTTTTTGAAACTATGCATTAGTTATGCAAGCATTAGTTATACACCCTATTTGGTATTATCCTATGCATAACTAATGCATAAGAAACCATGGTATTAACAATGCAATGTGTTTTAATGCATGCATTAGCTATGTTAAAGAGACAATTGTCCTTCAAAAATTATGCTTGATTAAAATATGCTATTACATTAATGCAAGTATGAAATAATCAAGAAAGTGGACATAAAATTATATCCTTAGTAAATAAATAAATACTTAGCAAATTTTTTATTTATAAATAAATATTCAGTACTACACTACAACATGGGTAGACAAATCAAATAATTTTTTTAAAACCTTTTTCATATAAAAATATTCCTCAACATATGTTTCTTATAAAAAGATAAAGTGATGGACTAGTTATGAGGGTATTTTTGTAAAGGCGAAATACATAGTTTACCCATCCACCTTGCACTCAAATCCCTGTTACACACCTGTTGACCACATGTATAACTTTACACACCAAACCTTTCAAATGTGTGTCAATTACACACTACTTTTGACCCGTCTAGTTAATATTCAATGTTGTGTATACACGCGCTTATTTAAATTAACAACAAACGATTCTTTAATTAAAATGGACAACCCGACCCTTTTTTTAATCTCGACCCAAAAGATCCGACCCGATCGATTAAAAACAACTCCTCGGCCAGATTAACAAACATAATTCCATTTTCACCAAAATATTCTTCAGCCCTAACCTTTGAAGGCGACTCCGACGAGAACACGTTTGGTATTTGTTGTTGTTACTTTCGTCATTTTCAAATTAGTATTCTCATTTTAGGTTGTTCAACCGTTTTGATTTAGATGGGTGGGTCAAAAAAGTTAGGGTTTATTTGGACCCGAATTCTCCATTCAATATGAACCCTAACACGAGAATTGATAGAAGAATAATTGTGTATTGCACTTTAATTGAACAAATATAACCAGCTTGAAAATATTAGATGTGGAAGGTGAAGATGGGGGTTGGGTTTTTCTCAAATTGGTTCCTCTTAATTTGAAGAAGATGAAAATGGTTGCTTTTAATAAGAAGAAGACGAAGAAGTGGGCATTAGGGTTAGGAAAATGGGCCCAATCCCAATAATTAGCCGTTGTAATTTGTCAGATAACTTTTCACGCGCCGCATTGGTCGTGTTTCACACGTCTTAGAGGCTGGTCAAAAGTAGTGTGTAATTGACACATATTTGAAAGGTTTGGTGTGTAAAGTTATACCCGTGGTCAACAGGTGTGTAACAGGGATTTGAGTGCAAGGTGGATGAGTAAACTATGTATTTCGTCTTTTGTAAACAAACAATTCTTTTAGAAATTGTGCAATATTTTAATACATCAAACCAAACAATGGATAAGAAACATTCAGCATAATTAATGCCAACATAACTAATGCAAGCATAACCAATGCCAGCATTACTAATAGTCTAATACACCATATTCAGCATTGTTCTTATACACTACCAAACGACCCCTCAGTGTTTAGGAAGGACCCCCAAATTTGATAGTGAATAATAGTCAAAAAGCTATTTACTCTTAAACAAGTATATCTCTAGAAAGTAGAACATTGCCAAAAAGTCACGAGTAAGGCACAACCCTAACTAGGTTAAAGGCTTTCAAATACAATAATATAAAATATTACAAGGAAAAGAAATAACAAAAGAAGAAAAAAAAAAAAGACAGCCCGGTGCACTAAGCTCCCGCTATGCGCGGGGTCCGGGGAAGGGCCGGACCACAAAGGTCTATTGTACGCAGCCTTACCCTGCATTTCTACAAGAGGTTGTTTCCACGGCTCGAACCCGTGACCTCTTGGTCACATGGCAGCAACTTGACCAGTTACGCCAAGGCTCCCCTTCAAATAACAAAAGAAGATAAAAGGCGTCATAACCTTGTCATCCTGAATAGAAGATGAAATGTCAGCTCTCTCACCCAACTCCAACTTATGGAGCATAATAACAAGAGAAAGGAGTTGAGGGAAACTTCAGAACAACTAACCAACTCAAAAGCGCCCAGAATCCCTTCCCCTCACCATTAATCTCTCAAACAAGTGTTCTGGAGGGCAACCTCCTTGACAAAGTAAGGATGACTGCTATACCACACCAGACATGTTCTGGTTGCCTCATTGTATATAAACCAGGTGGTGTCCGCTCTACTAGTTACGAATGAGAATCACTATTCACTAGCAAGCATTGGAGTATTGGACTTAGGGCTATAACACTTAGATTACAACTCATTCTCGGTGCTTCAAAATTAAATCAATTTATATATGCAACCCAATTTCACTCTCAAAATTGGAGAGCAATATCCATCAAACAAGCAAGATTTCACGGTGAAGTAACTACCCACTTTCTTCATAATTTCCTAAATGAGTGTCCATTCCTATAGGTGTATGAATCTCAGAACAAAACCAATTATTACCTGGCCTCTCACTCTTTCTTGCACAAAAGAAACGACATTTTGACGAAACAGCATTGTTCAAACTTCAAAGATGGAAAACTTAGTCCCACCATCATTTACTAGCAAGCAAATGAGAGAAATTCAACGGAAAAAAAAAAAGCTGCTTATCCAAATATAATCCTATCATTCAATCATACCCTAAGACTATTCATCATACCCATGCTTCCATCCATTGTGGCCCTTCAGCACCGTCCAAAGCACAGCCGGCAAGGCCTCCATCAATTAGAAGTTGTTTGACAGCACAATCATCTAACAGTTGGCTGCTACCGGTATTAACAAGAAATGCCCCTGCATGAAATGCTCAACAAGTCATCCCCCTGGATAGTGGAAATGGGTGATCGGGGCAACAGGGAACTACTTCAAATACATATCCAGAGCAAAAATTACCAGGCTTTAAATGCTGCAAGCAATCTGCATTGATAATTTGAACTGTTTCATTTGTTAGAGCACAGTGTAACGATATAAGGTCACTTGCAGCAAGTAAGTCATTTAGGGTATCCATTCTCCTGGCAGCAGGTGGAAATCTAATGGAGTGTCTGCTCACTTTACCATTTCCCTGTAATCATTTAAGAAATGAAACCTTTGTTAGCATGCATTGATATTAAACACTAATACTTATCTCAACGATCCTTCACACTACTGTGATAAGCTACGAAAAATCTACTCAATTAAACCGAAATCAATCAACTTTCCTACTTCATCAAAACAGAGCAGGATCATGTTGATTAATTGATTATATTTCACTTCAGCTACGAAAATTTAGCCAGTAAAGTTGGAATTTTAACGGAAATACTCTCAATTTCGCTACCTCAACATCAAAATAGAGCACGCTCATGTTGAATGCTAAACTCCGAGTAGCCAAAGACCTTGCCGAAGCAGATCTACCAATAATTCCCAGTACAAGGCCACGACACCGGCGCATTCCACGACACAGCGGCTGAACGGAGCCAAGCCAGCCGGAAGCCGATAAGGTATGGCGAGAGAGGAGATGAGTACGGCGGAGCAAACCGAGGATAAGCGCCATAACAGTATCCGCCACCTCCTCAGCGCGGCTAACGTCGACATGAACAAGCCGAGAGAGACCGAGGTCGGAAGCCAACGCGGAGTCGACGGCTCGGTCGGAGGATCCGAGGCAGAGAATGAGCTGCCACGAACGGAGACGGCGTTGCGCCGCGCGTGGGAGGAACGCGAGTGAGTGAAGAAGTACGGCTGTAGCTGACTCGATCCGCGCTTCCGCTAAGCGGCTAAGAGGCACGTGCTCGATGACTGCTATACCGGAGAGGCATTCTTGTTCTAACGCTGTGTCTTCGATGCAATTGAGAGTAATGACTAGGGGAACTTGCTGAGTAACCGACGACGACGTTGTCTTGTTGTGGTACGCCATTGTTTCTGTCCGGAGGAGATCTGGATGATAATGTTGTTGCTCGAAATGATTAAGGACGCCGGAGAACGGCGGCGAACATTTCCGTCTTTTTCTCCGGCGAATTTAGAAAGCAATGAGGTGTCAGTTTTTGCCTAGAGTGTTGTGAGAGACCCTAGTCTTCTCTATCACTTTTTTTGTGTCACACTGGCCCCGTGACTTTCTCTTTTGTTTCAAAAAAGCCTTTATTAATTACCTTATTTCTCAATCAAGTCCCTAATCTGCAGGAATATACCCGCAACGTGATGGAATCATCGCCTGGATTTATTTTGGATAATTGCTGTTGTTTTCTTTCCTCTTTTTGGGTTTAGTTGAAATTTGAAATATTGCCGTTTAGACAGATTTTCGGAAATGGTTTTAAACAATGGAAATCTTTTATCTGAGAAACAAAATGCGTTTTGAATTTATTTATTTTCAAATTGTTTTTTTTCCTTCTGGGTTTCCAGATTCTTTTTTTGAAAAAGCAAAAATTTGCTCTTCATCTATAATTATGAGTGCTAATTGCAAGTTCACAAGTTGTTTCACTCCTAATGTATTTTTTATGCATCTCACCATTAGATTTAGTACAATATCTAGCATTATTTAGCATCTAAATTTTTTTCAAATGTATCATAGTAAGAAACAGTTCACTAATTCTTAATTTTAGTTATTCTTATTGTAAATTCAAACTTTCCAATAGTTTGGGATGGAAGTTAATTACTCTTTACAAATACCCATATGTTATGAAATTTAGCTCAAAGTAACAATATAGAACAATAAAATAGACAACAATGTAGAGAGGAAGAGAGGAGAGAATCTTATTTCTTCTATGTATTCAAGTGTATACAATGTGATGCCAAAACCCTCTATTTATAGGATTACATAGAGGCATACAAAAGAATGTCATAAACATGACATTACACATTTGAGATCATGGAGGAAGATCGTGGGGAGGTTATGGAGGTGTGGGAGTTACAACTATAATGGTGAGAAGTAGTGGGAGTTATCTACATAATGGAGAAGAGTAGTGGGAGTAACTTCTTTAGGAGTTATAGACATCCACTACAAAATAATATTTCATAACACTCCCCCTTGGATGTCTATAGATAATGTGCCTCGTTAAAACCTTACTAAGAAAAAACCCTGTGGGAAAAAATCTTAGTGAAGGAAAAAAGAGTACACATATCTTGTAATACGCATTATTTGCTGCCTCATTAAAAACCTTGCCAGAAAAATCCAGTGGGATAAAGTCTTAGCTAAGGGAAAAAGAGTACAGCGCGTATTTTGCCTCCCCTGATGAAAACATCACTTTATTCTTCGGAGACGACGAATTCCAAGCTTGTATAACAACTTCTCTAATATTGAGATCCGCAATGTCTTGTGAAGAAGTTTGTCAAATTATCACTTGAACAAATTTGTTGAAAAACTTTGGTGAATGTGCTTTATTTTGTCTCCTTCGATAGTCCTTCTTTCAATTGATATAAGCAAACAACATTATCTTCAGTATTATTAGAATCTTCTCTTCAAAGTCAAGTCATACGTCTGTTGTCTGTTGAGACCCTTGCTTTATCAGTTGCTTATCTTGGCATGACTTGAATAAGTATCAACAATTAACTGCCTTGTAATATGATAATATGTCAGTACTCTCACATGCAAATAGAATGTTTGAAGAACGAACTTCAGAAAAATGCCTACATTTGCATAACCAACAAAATATTGGCGATATTTGTTAGAATAAACAAATCTAAATCAAGTATTCCTTTTGAAATATAATACTAATTGTATTCCAATATCTCCACATTGAAATAAAACTATATCTTGCTAGCATATTGTTATACTCATGGTTCTAGCCAGATATATTAGTGCACCAATTGCACTAGACACAAAAATAAATCATGTACGCCATGATCGCTCTAATCTACATAAGGATCTGCCGAAGATTTATTTAATAAATTTCTTGGGAACCTTAATATGCTTCAGAACAATTTAAATCATTCAAGGATTTTCATTATATGCATATCAAATATATTGTCAGACCCCCCCACAGGAGAACATGTCTCCTAATACCAGGATATTTACGAAAATTTTGTGCCACAAGTCGTCTTTATGTCTATCGACTTGATTTTTCATTTCACTTTCAGGTGTGGGGACTATCCGTCCAACTTCACATTTTTCAGGTGAAGTCAATTTCATTGCATATTTTTTATTTGGCCAATCATTTATCTGTCCAAATTCCATGACAGATTTGAGCTCAAGATCCTCGTTAATATTAATAATATTGAGCGCTACATTATACTAACAACATCGTCAACGATCATTTTACATCGGTTCCATCATCGCATAATAAAGACATAACTTATCGAGATCTCATTATTTTCAGGTACTTGAGCCTCTCCCATGAGGTCTTATAAAATGTTATGTCATGGTGCTCTTATAAAGCACTTGCCTCCTTATCATGACCATCTTGAACATTTGCTCCTCTCCTTCTTCAAGGAGTTTTATCTTTGGAACCGATTAGTCTATTACGCTTCAAGAGTTCCATAGACTAGTCCATCATGGACTTTATTCTATTTGGAGCATTAGTAGCTGAAATATGACATTTAGTTTGGGTCAGCAAATGCGCATGGAAATATTTTGCAAATGAATTATCACTTGAACTTCAAGTTCATATTTTCTTGTACGAGGATCTAATGTACTCATAATAATTCATTGCATGTACTTTTTTTTTTCAACTGCTCATTTTCTTCCCCTAATGTTGGGATCACCAACACATATTCCCAACCTTCATTGAGACCAATCTTTGTGCATTGTGGTGGCACAATTAAATCATATAGTACATCCATATTTCTAGATGAAAATATTTGGTTCCTGACCCTGAACCAATTGTGATGGGGAGAATTTATCATAACTTGTTGGCTAGATGCGTACAAGTGCTGTTGTATATTAAATAATATACTTAATACAAAATTTCTATTTGGAGTTTTGTTCTCATAACCAATGGTTTAGCTATAATTGGAGGCATACAATTTCTGCTAAACCAACTTGGATTTAAACCAGCATTATCAAGATAAATTATCATAATATATATTCTGGAACTGTGCTCTAATAATTTGAGCAAACAACCTTGCAAAAACCAAAGTGCAAGTTGATAACAAACGCACATGTGACCATACAATCGATGCATCTATTAAAATCATATAATAGTAAACGATCCACATGGCAGGTGATTGGGCCCATACATATATATCACCTTTTATTCGTTCCAGATATCAAGGCATTCAATCCCAACCTTAACTGGTATATCATGAGAAAAAAAACATCACAAGAGAATTCTTAAAGAATCTTCTATTTCTTTAATATATGCCAATGTGAATTCTCAATCAATTTTCACATCATAATTGAACCGGGATGGTCAACCGGTCATGCCAACTAATATTTGTTTCAATAAACCTCTAGTTTACTTATGGCATGTGATTCCATCATGATGCTTATACATCTGTAGTACAAATAGAAGAAAAATCGGGTAACCTTTCATATTTACCCGGTATGAATATAGTAATATGAAGATATTCAATCTTCCTTTCATTTATAGTCTCAATATGCCAACCACTTTGGCTAATATATTTGAAACTCAAAAAGTTCCTTTTTGAGACTTACTACCACCAATGCCATGAATAATTTTATTTATTCCGGTAGTAACAAATTCGCTCTTTCGGAGCTCTCAATAATTTTGTACTACAAGATCTTTTATACCACCATCTAAGTGGTGAATTTTTCCTCCACGAAAAAAATTATCTTATCATTGTCACAATCGAAAACGTTATAGACAAGACTCATTTCTTGCTTTACTTTTGCCTTCAATAACTTTTTATAAGGCATGGTAAAATATTTTTGGCGTACCACGTGTACGCGACCAATGACATATTCATGTAACCATATTGTAATATTCATTATCTTTATTTCTCTCAAACCTCCCTTAGAGGTGAGTTGTGGTATTTATCCAACCATGCATAAGCACATTCTTATGCATAATTTTTATCACATATATATTTCAGCATTTACTTTCAGGAATGAGCCTGCATTTACAATGCTTATCACAAGTCACATTTTCAACGAATGGACTATAATCATATGAACGTGTCTCGTATTAACAGACCACATTGATACATATTCCTTCACCTTTGAAGGACCATTTTGAGAACCCTTATCGTTCTCCTTTTTTACTCAGCATTTTTACTTTCACTTTCACTAGCCCTAAGTTCCAGATTTTTGCACTTAGCTTTCAAAATCACACACTCCTTAGACAGCTGTTCCTTTTCATTGTTTAGATCCTCAGATTCATCAATGAAATCCAGGAGTAACTCAGATAGCCTTTCTTTAGACAAAAATTTAATCTTGTCTTTGAGATGAATTATACTTACCTCAGATTCCTCATCGGATTCTCCAATTGCCATAAATGCTTGTTCATCTCCATCTTCACCCTCTAAGTCCTCATCTGAGCTTTCTCCCCAGGCAGCAACCATAGCCTTTGTTGATCCTTTGTTCTTCTTGGGTTGAACCTGTTCCTTCTTCATGTTCCATCGTTCAGCTCTTTCCTTCTTCCATTCAATTGCCCATTGAGGGCAGTTTTTGATGTGGTGATCAGTCTTCCCACACTTGTAACACCCCTCATTGGTTTGTTTTTCAAGAACCCTTGGTTTGCTGTAGCTTCCACTTCTTGAAGGACCCTTTCCTTTCATTAGGTACTTCTTGAAGTCCTTTGTGATCATGGTCATTTCATCCACCTCTAGATCAATACCTTCAGTGACTCTGAATGCTAGGGTCCTTTCCTTCTTGTGTGCATCCATCTTCATGGTTTGCCTTCTAAGTTCATAGGCGGTGAGATTTCCAATTAGCTCATCCAACTTAAGAGTGGCAATGTTCTTTGATTCCTAAATAGCTGTGATTTGCTTTCCCAAGAGGCTGACAGAATCCTTGTTAAAATCTTCTCAACTTTGTCTTCTTCAAGAATAACCCTTCCAAGAGACTTAAGTTCATTTGTCACCGTGGTGAACCTTGTATACATCTCTTCAAGGATAACCTGCTCTGACACCAATTGATGATTTATACTTCAATACCACACAAGAGGGGGGGTGATTTGTGTGGTGACCAATTTTTTGCTTAAACTGATTATGGAAGGACCTGGTTCTTCTATGTGTTCCTTCTGCTACTGTTGCGGAATAATAAATGTAGAAAGTAAAGAACACAAGTATTTTTACGTGGAAAACACCCGGCTCTAAAGGTGAAAAAACCACGACCTACTACTCAGTAGGATTTTCCCCAACACTTCACTAAATCACTGAGCCAAAATAGCATTTACAAAACTCTTTGTAAACCTAAGGATTACCTCTAATCCCGATGTAGCAACAAGCCTCTAACTGTTGCGACAACTTCAAGTAACTCTAACTTGAATACTCAAAGTACCTATTACAATTGCTTCTAGATAAAGCTGAAAGGTACAATATGAAAACACCTACTACAATTGAACTAGAAATAAAGAAAGACACATAAAACTCTTTATGGAGCTGGTTCTTCAATCTGGTTCATGTAGCTTCAGGTTTGCACACTTGAATCACACACGAACTGCTTGCAAAAAACCTTGCTATTTTTGCTCTCAATTCACGTTAACTTCTGCGTTTTTGTGCAACACATGTAATGTGAGAACATCCTGCAATTTATAGAGTTAGTAGATGAAGAAATAACTAGAGTTCTGATGCGACTCTTCCTTGGTGGAAGAGTTCTAGTTGATCTCAACTTCTAACTCCTTCCCTATCTTGGATAATATTCTCCTTGAGTAAAGAGTCCTTCTCCTTATCAATTATATAACCTTTTCGATCAGGAGATATTAAATACACCAAGTTAAGCTTATCTCCTTCACGTGTATCCCACATGCTCGAATCTGCCTGTTTTTGTGCACCTGAGGGATGGACCTGAGGGATGGACCTGGTTCATGCCTGATCTTCCTTTGTAAATCTTCAAAATTAACCTTCACTTGGGCCAACAATCAACACCGCACCAAGTCCAACACGAGATGCGTCACAATATACTATATATGGCCCTGAACTTGTGGGCAATACCAACACCGGCGCCGTAGTCAAAGCTGTCTTGAGCTTCTGAAAGCTCGCCTCACACTCGTCCGACCAATTGAACGGCGCATTGATCTGGGTCAACCTGGTCATCGGGGCTGCTATAGATGAAAACCCCTCCACGAACTGACGGTAATAACCCGCCAAACCCATGAAACTCCGGATCTCTATAGCTGATATGGGTTTAGACCAGTCCTTGACTGCCTCTATCTTCTTCGGATCCACCTGAATACCCTCTGCTGATACAACGTGACCCAAGAAGGCAACTAAACTCAACCAAAACTCACATTTCGAAAACATAGCAAACAACTAGCTTTCTCTCAGAGTCTAAAGAACGACTCGAAGATACTGCTCATGCTCCTCTCGGCTGCGGAAGTAGATCAAAATATCATCAATGAAGACAATCACGAAGGAATCCAGATACAGCCTGAACACTCGGTTCATCAAATCCATGAATGCTACAGGGGCATTTGTCAACCCAAATGACATCACTAGAAACTCGTAATGCCCGTACCGAGTGTGAAAAGTTGTCTTAGGGACATCGGATGCCGTAATCCTCAACTGATGGTAGCCAAATCTCAAATCAATATTCGAAAACACTTTGGCACCCTAAAGCTGATCAAACAAATCATCAATCCTCGGCAATGGATACTTGTTCTTGATGGTGACCTTGTTCAACTGCCGATAATCTATACATATCCTCATCGACCCATCCTTCTTCTTAACAAATAACACCGGCGCACCCAGGGTGAGACACTAGGTCTAATAAAGCCCTTGTCAAGCAAGTCTTGTAGCTACTCCTTCAATTCTTTCAACTTTGGTAGGGCCATACGATATGGCGGAATAGAAATGGGCTGAGTGCTGGGAGACAAAATTGTTATTCAGTCAAGCTAAAATCAAGTTCAAGAATGTGATTATACTAAGTTATAATTCTAAGTATTAACTAATTTATGAAGCAGTAAAATGATTTTTATGTATTCATTGTACACAAATATTCTGGGGTTGTGATAGATTCACCAATCTTATTGTGTTCTAGTTAACTCTCTCTCTCATACAATTCACTCATGGTTGCTAATTAATAGATAATTCCTCTCATAGCCTTCTCCCGAAGTACTACTCGTCTATTCAAAATAGATTAACGCCTATATTCCTATAAAATCAATCTATTAAGAACGCATTAAGATTACGATATTTAATTAAGCACGGTGACTAGGTATATCCCTATCCTAACCACAAATTCGCCCTCCCTAAGGGTTAAGATCATGCTCTTTTCAATTCTTCTCTAACCTAAACACGGCTTTCCCAAGCATAGCATAGATAGTAAATAGAACCTAACTGCTGGCCAGACAATTAAGCAATTAATCACAAAATTGAAGAAACAACCATATATTAGTGAATTATAATCGAGGTTAAGTCAACGTTAAACAACAATATTCATGGCTAAATCACAACCCCAGAACAATGGATTTTTAGCAACTCATGATACTAGCAGACAATTGCATAAGTTTTGAATAATTGAAAATACTAGAAAAGATGAAGAAATCTAAGATGTTCTTGGTCCCGGATGTTTCTCGTGTGTATTTTTCCTCCAAAGTGGCGTCTCCTTCACAAATAAGTTTAGTCTTGCTTTTATACGTGTCGGGTATGTCTAGGGCCGAAATAACCTTGTACCGGGCGAAATTGGAGAAAGTTCGCGTCACTGGCCGCCAAATTTCAGATTCTGTTTCTCGCGCCACAGGTAGGGCTGGGCGCCACCTGTGGCGCTGAAATGTCCAACTTTCCTGTTTTTGTCCGTTTTGGCTCTAATTTTGCACATAACGCCCCGGATTGCTCCCGGATCATTCCTACACATAAAAACACATCAAATTAACATAAATCAACACATTTCACATCCTAAATCCACGAAACAAAAGTAAGATATGAGGTGATATACATACAAATATATATACTTTAAGTTAAACATCACCAACCCCGAGATGATGCTGTTATGGGTTTGTAACAGAAAAGCAAGATTACAGCACCGTCCCTAGGATCACGACGTAAATTTTGGAATAGATTTGTACGAGTTTGTACGGATTTGTACTAGGTGGTTAGACAGTTGTCCCAATAAGATTCCTTGCTAAAATTAGAAATGTACCTTATTTAGGGTTCCCCTACTATATAAAGGGGACCCCAATCATTTGTAACGATCATCAATCATTGGCAAAAGAATATACTCTCTTACTTTCTTACTCATTACTCATCAGAATTATCTCTTAACTTCATTGTCTTTATTTTACTGTTCTTGTTGACCTACCTCGAGGCCATCATAGCTCGAGGTCAAGATTTGCTCAAGCACTGGTTTGATTCAACTTACTTCTTTAATTTATACATTTATTTCTTGGTTATTAATTAGTATTGAGTTAAATCACGTATCTTTAAAACCATAAACAAGTTTAATTGTTAATCGTATTTCGAGGTAAACAGTTTGGCGCCCACCGTGGGGCTAAAGATAATAGTGGTTGTTTCAGTATTGATTCTGATAACACACGTTATTTTCACACTTGTAGAGTCAAGAATTTTTGTTCTCATGTTAAAACATGTCAAACTCACAAAACGCACCCGTATACGGCGATGATGGTCTTGGATTTCATGGGGAAAACAACAATGTAGTTGCTCCGGGAGCCGGTGTACCACCGATTAACCCTGGGGAAGTACCAAATATGGAACCGATCGATATTAGTTCACACATTGCTTTAAATGCGGATTTAGGCGTAGACCTCGGAGGAAGTATACGCAAGGAAGTCCGATCTGGTGGCCAAGGAACGGAAGGTATAGGAGATGGGGGAGTTAGACTCCAAGTAATATTCGAGATGCAACAAGCTCAACAGGTTGCTATCGCTCAGCTTCAAAGTCAGCATAAAACTCCAAGTGTGGTCGAACCGGAAATCATTCGTCGTACTGAGCCTATGCCAGAAAGATCGAATGGTAATGGCTCGGGGACTGACCCCACGATTCTGAGGATGCTCGAGGAACTCACCAAAAGAATCGAGTCGGGGGAGAAAAAGATTGAGGATAATGAAAAAAAGGTGGAGACGTATAACTCCCGTATTGATCAAATACTGGGGGCACCCCCCGTCTTGAAAGGTTTGGATGCCAAGAAATTCATACAAAAGCCATTCCCTCCAAGTGCGGCTCCGAAACCCATTTCCAAGAAGTTCTGTATGCCAGATATACCTAAGTACAACGGGACGAGCGATCCCCATGAACACATCACCTCGTACACATGCGGGATTAAAGGAAACGACTTAAATGATGACGAGATCGAGTCGGTTTTGTTGAAAAAATTTGGGGAAACTTTGTCAAAGGGGGCAATGATTTGGTATCACAACTTGCCACCAAACTTTCTCAATTCGTTTGCTATGTTAGTAGACGCCTTCGTGAAGGCACACGCCGGGGCGATAAAGGTTGCGACAAGGAAATCAGACATTTTTAAGATAAAACAGAGGGGTGATGAGATGCTATGGGAGTTCGTATCCCGATTTCAAATGGATCGAATGGAATTACCACTAGTCTCGGATGATTGGGCCGTGCAAGCTTTTACACAGGGGTTGAACGAGCGGAGTTCGATCGCGTCACGGCAGTTGAAGCAAAATCTGATCGAGTATCCAATTGTGACTTGGGCAGATGTACATAATCGTTACCAATCGAAGATCAGGGTCGAGGACGACCAGCTGGGAGCCCCCTCGGGTTCAGTTCATCCAAATAGATTAGTAGTCAAGGCCCCGAGAGATATCGATAGGGAACCAAGGCCAAATAGGGAACGGTATCAGCGATATGTTGCAGATCAAAGAAACAACGTCCCGGGGCGCAATCCTCCTCGGAACGATCGAAGGAATGATCGAGGGCAAAATTCTCGGGGACTTATGAGTAAGAGTAGTTTTGATAAACATACTGATCCAGCGAAAGCACCTCGATTATCGGAGTATAGTTTCAATGTCGATGCATCGGGGATCGTATCGACTATCGGAAGGATCAAAGACACTAGGTGGCGTAGACCTATATAAACCGATCCTTATCAAAGAAATCCAAACTTGATGTGTAAATATCATGGCACGCATGGCCATAGGACCGAAGACTGCAGACAACTAAGGGATGAGGTAGCTCGATTATTCGACGAGGGTCATCTTCGAGAGTTTCTCAGTGATCGAGCTAAGAACCACTTCGGAGAAAGAATTGCCAACAAAAAAGAATGAGCAGGAAGAGCCGCAGCATGTAATACATATGATCGTTGGCGAGGTCGATGTTCCACAAGGGCCTATATTCAAACGTACCAAGGTGTCGATTACCAGAGAAAAATAAACTCGGGGTTATGTGCCCGAGGGCATCCTATCGTTCAATGACGAGGAAGCGGAAGGCATTTCTCAACCGTACAATGACGCCCTGGTAATTTCTATTTTGTTAAATAAAATTCAAGTTAAATGTGTTCTAGTGGATCCAGGTAGCTCAGCAAAAATAATCAGATGAAGGGTCGTAGAGCAGCTTGGCCTACAGGACCAAATTGTACCTGCATCTCGAGTCCTAAACGGCTTCAACATGGCGAGTGAAACAACGAAGGGGGAGATAATCCTACCAGTGAACGTGGCCGGGACCATCCAAGATACAAAATTACATGTCATTGAAGGCTATAAGAGATATAACGCACTACTCGGCAGGCCATGGATCCACAACATGAGGGCAGTACCTTCAACCCTTCATCAGATGATGAAATTCCCAATAGTGGATGGTGTGAAAACAGTCTACGGGGAACAACACACTACAAAGGAAATGTTTTCAGTCGATGAGGTGACACCGATACCAGAGTCTTCGGCCTCAAGAAAATCGAGCACCAAAGATAAACAGACGACCAAATAGCAATCACCGTCCTCAGCCTCGACCGAATCGGAGAAACAGGTAATCGAAGAAGAAAAAGAGGATTTCCTTACTCCTCGAACTTTTGTTGTTCCCGAAGAGTCAGACGCAACCAAATCAACGGTCGAGGAGCTGGAACAGGTCATATTGATTGAGTATATGCCCGAGAGAAGGTATACCTGGGAACGAGGTTAACCCCCTAACTCATGAAAAGACTTATTCAATTTCTTATTAATAACATGGATTGTTTTGTTTGGTCCCATTTAGACATGACAGGGATCCCACCGGAAATAACAACATACCGGCTGAGCCTCGACGCCAGGTTCAAACCAGTAAAGCAAAAAAGAAGGCCCCAGTCCAAGGTGAAGCATTCATAAAGGATGAGGTAACTAAACTTCTTAAAATAGGGTCCATTCGGGAGGTAAAATAACCCGAGTGGTTAGCCAACGTAGTTGTAGTTCCAAAAAGGGAACAAACTTAGAATATGCGTAGGTTGTAAGTATTTAAACAAGGCATGCCCTAAAGACTCCTTTCCACTGCCTAACATCGATTGCATGATCGATGCCACTGCTGGCCACGAGATCCTTACCTTTCTCGATGCCTATTCCGGGTACAATCAAATTCAAATGAACCCGGAGGACCAGGAGAAGACCTCGTTTATTACTAAGTTCGGAACATACTGTTACAATGTAATGCCCGTCGGGCTAAAAAATGCTGGAGCTACATACCAACGCCTAGTTAACAAAATGTTCGAGGGACATATAGGTAAAAATCAATGGAAGTTTACATTGACGATATGTTGGTTAAGTACCTGCGCGCAGAGGACCATTTAACTCATTTGCAGAAAACATTCAAAATCTTGAGGAAGTACAACATGAAGCTTAACCCAAAAAAATGTACCTTCGGGGTCGGTTCGGGCAAGTTCCTCGGCTTCATGGTATCAAATCGGGGAACCGAGATCAACCCAGACAAGATCAAGGCCATCGAAGATATCGCTATCGTAGATAGTGTGAAAGCCGTCTAAAGGCTAACAGGACGGATAGCCACCTTGGGTCGATTCATTTTGAGGTCATCAGATCGAAGCCACAAGTTCTTTTCCTTACTGAAAAAGAAAAATAATTTCGCATGGACCCCGGAATGCCAGCAAGCATTGGAAGAATTGAAGCGATACTTATCGAGCCCACCTCTGCTTCACACTCCGAAGGTAGATGAAAAGCTTTACTTATATTTAGCAGTGTCCGAGATAGCGGTAAGTGGGGTACTAGTTCGAGAAGAGCAAGGTATGCAGTTCCCTGTCTATTACGTAAGTCGAACTTTAGGAGATACTAAAACTAGATATCCACACTTAGAAAAATTGGCACTTGCATTAATAAGCGCATCTAGAAAGTTAAAACAATATTTTCAGTGTCACCTCATATGTGTGTTAACCACTTATCCTCTTCGAAATGTTTTACATAAGCCCGAGCTATCAGGACGATTGGCCAAATGGGCCGTCGAACTTGGCGGGTACGATATCGAATATCAACCCCAAACAGCCGTCAAGTCTCAAATCCTAGCTGACTTCGTGGTTGATGTTACGCCGACCCTCGTACCCGAAGTGGAGAAAGAACTTCTACTAAAATTGGGTACATTATCGGGGGTATGGACCCTCTTCACAGACGGTGCCTCGAATGTGAAAGGGTCCGGGCTAGGCATTGTTTTGAAGCCACCTACAGGTAATACTATTAGACAATCTATTAAAACTTCTAGGTTGACTAATAATGAGGCCGAGTATGAGGCCATGATTGCAGGTCTCGAGCTAGCTAAAAGCCTGGGGGCAGAAGTCATTGAAGCCAAGTGCGATTCTCTGTTGGTGGTGAACCAAGTAAGCAAAAGCTTCGAAGTTCGAGAGGATAGGATGCAAAGATATTTGGACAAGCTGTAGGCAACCTTGAACCACTTCAAGGAGTGGACTCTAGATCATGTGCCTCGAGAACAAAATAGTGAGGCCGATGCACTTGCTAACTTGGGGTCATCAGTTGAAGAAGATGATATTATCCCGGGGACTGTCATCCAGTTGTCGAGATATGTGGTCGAGGAGGGTCATGTCGAGATAAATTCTACAAGTTTGACTTGGGATTGGAGGAATAAGTATATCGAATATTTGAAAAGTGGAAAGCTCCCATCGGATCATAAAGAGTCAAGGGCTCTACGAACCAAGGCTGCTAGGTTCACATTGGATGAAGATGGAACATTGTACATGAGGACGTTTGATGGACCATTGGCGGTGTGCTTAGGGCGGGGGAACACCGATTATGTTCTGAAAGAAATCCACGAAGGCACTTGTGGGAATCACTCCTGCGCCGCGTCTTTGATTCGCAAAATTATTAGAGCAGGATATTACTGTGATAGCATGGAAAAAGACACTAAGGAGTTTGTTAGAAAGTGTGATAAATGTCAAAGGTTTGTACCAATGATTCATCAGCCCACAGAGCAACTTCACTCTGTCCTATGCCCATGACCTTTCATGAAATGGGGAATGGACATCATCAGCCCTCTACCAATGGCCCCAGGTAAAGCTAAATTCATTTTGTTTATGACTGACTAATTTTCTAAATGGGTGGAAGCACAGGCCTTCGAGAAGGTCAGAGAAAAAGAAGTTATTGACTACATACACATCATGTGTCAATTCGGGATACCTGCTGAAATCGTATGTGACAACGAGAAGCAATTCATCGGCAACAAGGTAACGGAGTTCCTCAAAACACACAAAATAAAGAGGATCTTATCAATACCGTACCACCCGAGCGGGAACGGACAGGCCGGATCAACAAACAAAACTATCATTCAAGACTTAAAGAAAAGGTTGAACGACACAAAAGGAAAATGGAGAGAAGTTCTACATGAGGTTCTTTGGGCATATCGAATGACATCGAAGTCCAGCACAGGGACAACCCCGTTCTCTTTAGTATACGGCTCCGAGGCCTTGATTCCAGTCGAGGTCGGAGAACCCAACGCCAGATTTTGACATGCATCGGAGGAATCAAATCACGAGGCTATGAATACTAGCCTCGAGCTATTAGATGAAAAACAAGAAGCTGCACTTGTTCGGATGGCCGCGCAGAAGCAAAGAATCGAGAGATATTATAATAGAAGGACCAACATTCGACACTTCGGAATCGGGGACTTAGTTCTACGCAAAGTCACTCTCAATACTCGAGACTCGAGTAAAGGGAAATTAGGCCCGAATTGGAAAGACTGTACCGAGTCATCGAATTTATCGGTAAAGGATCTTACAAGCTTGGCACGATGGAAGGCGAATAATTGACAAACAATTGGAATGCATCACTACTGAAATGGTATTATTGCTAAGGTATGACCTTCTCCTTTTTCCATTTGCATTTAAGACTAACTCATTGCAGATGTTTGATCGAAGACGTCGGGGGCACCCTTATACACGAAGAAATTAGGTTTTAAAGCACGCGTTGCACTCTTTTTCCCTTAGATCGGGTTTTATCCCAAATGGGTTTTTCCGGCAAGGTTTTTAACGAGGCAACAATTATGTGCTACCTAAGGAGAATTCAACAGTATCCAAGGCTTCTTTTCAATCAACCTCGAATACTGGGGGGCATCACCCTTGGAGGTTATATTTTTGAGGAAAATACTCCACGCCAAAAAGGGCCTCGATAGGAAAACTTTATAATAGGCCAAACGGTCAGATGAACCGTGTCCATATAGAATAGTCGAGCCCCGATGGCATAAGTGTGCGCATGTATGAATTATTCAAAGAAGTATTCTTTCTATATCAAACACTTTGTGTCTCAAAGAAATTTGCTACTATACGAGCTCCATACTTGTGATTCAGTGAAAAATGGCTCAAGGGCCAAAACGCAAATACACCTCGAATACTCGGGGACTGTCATCGACAGTCAACACATTCGAGTATCTAAACTCAAATTGATAAGACCTAAAAGAGGCATTCCTCGACGCAAAGGCCAAGGCCATCGTACTCGGGGACTAACCTTTTGGACAAGTTCGAAAGGTTATCAGGAAACAAGTCCAAGAGACACACCCGAAGGCTACGGCCATATTAAAGGCTACGGCCAAAATAGCGTGGCTCGGAGACGTCCGAATTCCGCAATAAAAACAGGCCTTCGAATTATTAGAAAACTGGTTAGATAAAGGCTACCCTCGGCAAAATAATCAAAGGGCTTCGATAAAATCAGCCCTCGAAAAGCCTTACGAGGTAACAAATTATTCAAATACAAACTTGTGCTAAGGCACTAAAAATAAAAGGGTTCCGATCGACACCGAACCCTCAAAAGACTCAATGGGTAAAAAATGCATGCCAAGGCATAAATAAAATTTTTACTAAGTCTTCTAAGCCGAAAAGGGGAAATAATAGCCATCTCTTATAGTCCAAAATGGCCCGATATAAAAGAACCTAAGGGCCAAAACATGTAGAGTTCGAGACCTTTTTCTCACTCAACTCGAACCTAAGGGTCCCGTCATCCCGAGCTCGCATCAAATCGACTTAAGCACAGCTCGAGGATTCATCAAAAAACCTTAAGAGATATTCCATTATAAGTTCAAAGATCGCCCATTGATTACTAAAAAACCTAAGGGTTTGTTCTACTCTGAGTCTGAGCCAGAGCTCACCCGATCATTTAAGTTATAACATCAAAAAATTTCACAAAATAAAGACGAAGCAGAATTCGAAACAAATCGGAGATGGAGCGGAAAGAAAAGGAATTCCTTATATTCATAAAGGGTATTTACAGTGCCCACAAGGGGCCTTACACAAAAACAAAAAACAAAATCCTAAGATCCTAATTTACTTTGGGAGCCGCATCTTCGGGAACCTCCTCCTCGGGGACTTCATCCTCATCTCCTCCGCTCTCAGAACCACTAGCAGAATCTTCATCATCAGAGAGTGAAGCGGTAGCCTCATCCTCCAAAGTTTTTGCCTTTTCAATATCAGCTGAGAGGTCAAAGCCACGAGCGTGCACTTCCTCGAGAGTTTCTCTCCCGGATAGTCGCCTGGCGTGATCGATAGTATATGACAATTTGACTTCAGCAGCAATGCATATTTCCTGTGCCCGAATGTTAGCAGCCTCGGCGTCAGCTTGATAAGAGGCCACAAATGCCTCTACCTCAAATTCGGCCTTCGCAAGCTCGGCGGCCGATTTAGCCTCGAGCTCCTCAATCTTTCGGCTCTAGGCCAAGCTTTCCCCCTTTACATTTTGAAGCTGGTGTTCGATCGAAGTCAACTGGGCCTGAAGCGTGTCTTTCTCCGAAGCGAGATGATCCATATATCGCTTCCACCCCAAGGTCTCGGCCTCTTTCACCTTGAGCTCTTCTCGAAGCTGCTCCACCAGCTTGCCCTTCTACTGGGCCTGCAAAGTTGAAATGTTAATCGCTAAATCAAATGAGCACATAACAAACCCCTAAAGGTTACATTACCTGCTCAATGAGCTCAGACTATTCTTGATGAGCCTTCGCCAGTTCAACTCGGAGATCTCTGACCTCATCCTCTTTCTGTACATGGAGGCGTTTAAGGCTGTCCCTCTCTTCCACAAGCTTCTTGAGTTTGGCCTCGCATCGCGCAAGCTCAGCTCGAGATTTGGAAAATGCTTGTTGATGAAGCGCCACGGCCTTCACACAAAGAAAAGAAGTCAGACTTAGAAAAACGAGAATAAAACTCGAGCATAATTATGGAGGTAGAAACTTACTTGTTTGAGAAGCCGCTGAGCCTCATCAAAGATAAACAAAGCGTCAGGGTCGGGACCATCTTCGACCCCCGCAAAACATTCTCGAAAAATATCATTTCCTTCATGGGTCGTCCCCACGTAGGGAGTCTTCATGGCACCGACATCTCGGAGCTGCCCTTTAGAAAATACTGGGCCAGGCGGGGATTCATCTATGTTAATTATCCCAAGTTATTTACTTGGAACATTCTCTTCTCTTTGAAGGGCCTCGGAATTAGACTCTTCGGGCTTACCAGTCAGATGTCCTCCAAGGCGGGGAGCGCTTTTATCACCCGATGGCTCAAGGACTTTGCTCGAGCTCCCCTCCGAGATTTCTTCAGTTTGAGATTGAACTGCATCAGTCGTCGCCGGTTCGGCGGCCTTCGAAGCTTCAGCGCTCCCCCTATTCTGAGCTACCAATAGGCAGTCGTCATCTTCTCCCTCTTCCTCCTCATCCCGAAGGTGTTGGACCGCTTTTGCAGATAGGGCCGCGGGATCGGCCCTAGGCTTTCGAGCCTTATTTTTCTTGGGCTTCGAGGAACTTGCTGGCAAAGCCCTTTTCCTTTTCTTCTCCTAGGTTGACTTTGGGATTTCCTCGTCACCCGGCGGGGGTGGCCTCATAGCAACAATATCTCCGAGGCCTGCATAAGGAGAAAGTAAGTATTTTACAGGAAAACATCGACATATGAGCAAGGGAACTCACCATGGTTTTTAGCTTCCCACCGACCCTTGGCCAAATCTCGCCAACAACATTCTGCGTGTGAAGAAGTGGAGGCCAGTTATCGGACCCAACCTGCAAGGTCTGGAATCGCACCAGGAAACCAAGGGGAAGCTGCACCATCGAAAAGGAATCAGATCGAGGAAGAATAGGGAAAGCAGAGAAGTAAGTATCATCAATAGGGTTGTACTTACGTTTCATGTTCCATTCCTCGGGGAATGGCATCCTTTCAGCATGAATTAAATCGGAAGTCTTGATTCGGACAAACCGGCTCATCCATCCTCGGTCTTTGTACTCATCGATGCTAGAGAATAGCGCCTTCGAGGATCAACGCTGGAGCTTTATCAGACCGCCTCGATAAAGGCGAGGGATGTATAACCTGATCAGGTGGTCGAGGGTAAAAGGCATGCCCATGACCTTGCCCGAGAAATACCTGAGCAAGTTGACGATGCGCCAGAAAGAAGGGTAGATCTGGATAAGCGTCACCCGATATTGGTGACAGAAATCGAGAATGACTGGATCTAGGGGACCTAGTGCTAGATCTACGGGACCCAATGTAAAGGATAAGTATACACGCTTAAGTACCCTTTCGTGGTGATGACCTCTTCGGGGGAAGGAATCACGACATCCTTATCCTCCCAATTACAATCCTTTTTCACCTGCTCGAGATCATCTTCAGTTATCAAACAGATGTATCGAGACATGGGCTTGCATAGGCCTGGAACCGATGCAGGCTTATAGATTTTGAAATCGGGGATAGCTCTCATGGCCCGGTAATGCACTCCTCGATACGAGGTGGCACCGCCATTATACCACCGGCCGGACGCGATGACGAGGAGGCTTTTTCTTTTTGAGGAACGGTTTTAGATGTTTTGGCCATTGCTGTTGAGAAACTCAGAAGAAGAGAAGAAGTTGATGTTGTTAAAGAAAGAATGGACTCAGAGAAGATGATGAAGCTAGTAAGGTTTTTGGAAAAGTTTGGGAAATAAAGATTGAAAAGGTTGTGAAAGTTACCTATTTATAGTGGCTGCTTCAACGGTTTAGGAAAGCCAATGGCCGATCATCAGCCGCCTTCAAATAATGGCTTTGGGAACTATGCAGACGCGACCTTTCAATCACTTCAGTCACTGATGTCACGAGATTGACGTCATGATTGAGGCATCGGGGAATCGAGGATCAAATCGTTTCTTATCATCTTACTCTAAGAAACGCGGGGACTATCTGTATACGTTCGAAATTAGGTATGCCCCGATTTCATGGACTCGAAGAGTCGTTCAGAATGGACCGAGTTCGAGCCCAATGGCGGAGTAAAAGGCCCGAAAATTGAAGTACGCGATGAGCACCGAGGCCGAGTATGACCAACCCCGAAATGATGCCATTATGGGTTTGTAACAGAAAAGCAAGATTCCCGCACCGTCCCTAAGATCACAACGTGAATTCCGAAATAGATTTGTACGAGTGTGTACGAATTTGTACGAGGTGGTTAGACAGCTGTCCCAATAAGATTCCTTGCTAAAATTAGAAATGTACCTTATTTAGGGTTCCCCTACTATATAAAGGGGACCCCAATCATTTGTAACGATTATCAATCATTGGCAAAAGAATATATACCCTCTTACATTCTTGCTCATTACTCATCAGAATTGTCTCTTAACTTCATTGTCTTTACTTTACTGTTCTTGTTGACCTACCTCGAGGCTATCATAGCTCGAGGTCAAGATTTGCTCAAGCATGGGTTTGATTCAACTTACTTCTTTAATTTATACGTTTGATTTCTTGGTTATTAATTAGTATTAAATTAAATCACGTATCTTTAAAATCATATACAAGTTTACTTGTTATTCGTATTTCGAGTTAAACAATTCCAATCCCTATCTTTACTATGAACGAAGAAAAAAGAGGAAACAAAATTTGAAGTCTAAGTGGTTGAGAAGACTAGAGAGGGTTCCTAAGTGATGACCTTTTACCTTCAATCTTGAAGTTAAATCACCGAGAGAGCAAAATGAAAAAGGCAAAAAAAAAAAAAAGGCGAGTGAGATAAGATTTTCTTTACCACAAACATAAGCTGTTTCTTTGCTCATGCTTGTCATTTGCTTGTAAATGCAATCCAACCAATACTGATATGCTATTAATAAATTCTTACTGTTGTTTAATGTTGTATGTGAAGTTAATATAACTCCCGAAAAATGTGGTTTCGCTCGAATGAACACCTAAAAGGGTCAAAATAGCATGAGCTAGCTAGTTTTTGAGATGCCAATTTAAAAATAGCCAGCGTTTGCAAAGTTATTGAAGAATAGCCACTATTTTGCTGCAACACGGAAAGTTCTAGCATAATATGGTGAAGATTGGTGCACCTGTGTATGAACTTCCAACATATTATGTTGGAACTTCAACACACGAAAAGTTCCAGCATAATATACTGGAGATTGAAGCACTAGTATATGAACTTCCAGCATAATATGATGGTCCAGTATAATATGCTAGTCCAATATATTATACTGGAACTCTAGTATATTATGCTGGAATAGTTTACGGATTTTGAACAGTGTTTTCGTTCGGATTTATCTTTACATGAAAAGTGGCTAAATTTCGATTACTTTTGAAACTGTGGCTATTTTTCAATGACCACTTGTAAATCTGGCTATTTTTGAATTTCACCCTCTGAAAGGGCCTTCTTGAAGAAGGCGTGGAAATGAGACTAGGTCGTGACTTTTAAGCATAATTTTTAAAATATATACACAGTTTACAATGTATTTAAAGGTTAGTCAATTTCGCTCAAACTTCAGGACGCGACGTTCTAGAGTTTAAACCTCAAAGTTCAAACTTCGGACATCGTGTTCTAAAGTTCAAAAATTATGTCCAGAAGTTCAAATCTTATGTCCTGAATTTTAAATTAGTAGTTCAGAAATTCAGGACACACTTAGTCCGAAATTTCAAATTAGCAACTCAAAAATTCAGGACACTACGTCCTGAATTTTCAAATTCAGGATACTTAGTCCTCAAGTTTGGATGAATTTTCTAATCTTTAAATACATTATAAATTGTGAACATATTTTAAATAACGTGCTTAAAAGTGATTATTGCTGCACTGCGCCTGAGGAAAACAGTAGAATACCAAGTTCCAATTTCAAAATACAATTAATTAGCTATTTTTATTTTGAATTTCATTCTACTATAACAATAAAAAGTGGGTTTATATGAGTAAGAGGAATAGTAATATTAACGAACACAAATCTTGTACCAATAGAACAACAATGTTTCAATCATAAATAAATTGGAATCGTCAATATGAATCCTCACTTTTTCATTTAATCTCAACAAATACAAAAGTCAGTACTTAATATTTAGTAGTAGGTATCCCTGTTTCTGTAAATTATTGGGCTATCGCATTGATAATGGAGCCTAAAAGCTCACATGAGTTGGACTAAATAAATACGAATTAGCGGGGAAATTTATATATATATACAAATTTTATATATCTTTTTGGCTATTATATTTATAGCAGCTATATATATATATATATATATATATATATTATGTATGTTATATACAAAAATTATACAAATTTTATATCTCTTTTCGACTATCAAATATAAATAATTTTTGACGCAGCTTAAAGATAATACCCCATCAGCAGGGGCCAAGATAGACTACGAATTCTCTTTTGAAATCGAACGATCCAACCCCAAAATGGGCCGATTCCCCACGTGGACACCGTGCGTTGTTTATGTGGCCCAATTCCAAGGTAGGCCTTTGGCAACCATTGGTGGAAAATAGTCCTTTTGGATCAGAAAGTACATATGGAATTGTATTGCTAAATTATACGGGAAATCTACACTGTATAGCCGTCATCCAAAATAATAGTTGGTATATATATATATATATATATATATATATATATATATAATTTTTATTTTTTTTAATTTTTTTTGAATACAAAATCAGTATATCTATTTTGTATATTAGGTTAGTGATTGCAATTATTTTTGGCTGACAGACCAAATGTGTTAAAAGCCCAAATAATACTCCATGCGTTCCACTTTGATCACACAAGTGCAAAGCAAACACAATCAGGGATCATGTTGCCAAAATGATACCACTCATATTAAATATGTCACGACCCAAATCGGAGGGACGCGACGGGCACTCAGTGCCTTATTCAACCGAGTACCCATGTAACATATCTTTCTTATCATACCATTATGCGTAAATGGGCCGTAACGGAAGTCATGCGAGAACCAGAATAAAATATAAGAAAATAATCGACATATAACGACCCAACATGATATACAAACTCATACATGTAACATACGGGCCTATAAGGCCGACATGATCATTTGTACACTCAAAACATATGTCGACAAGGACTAACCAGCATCCATATACATGGCATCTATCTACAAGCCTCTAAGAGTACATAAACGTCATAGGAGTCAAAACAGGACCCCGCCATACCTATCAATACATGTCCAAGGCATACTGACCAAATATGCAACTCCGAAGCAAGAAGCGTGCACCAATACCTTCCGCTGAGCTAATAGCCTACGAGGAGGATCGTCAACCTGTCTATCCTGCGGGCATAAAACACAACTTCCTCAAGCAAAAGGAAAATTAGTACGAATAACGTACCGAGTATGTAAGGTTGGAAAACATAAATAAGAACAGTAATATATATATATATATATATAGAGAGAGAGAGAGAGAGAGAGAGGGAGAGAGAGAAGATACAACTTGTAACCTATGAGTACCTCTGAGTGCTATTGACATCAAATGTATGAAAAAATATATACATAAGCTTTTAAAAACACTCTGTGGGCATCATCATATCGTACCCGGCCGTAATAGGCTCGGTAAAATTGTACCGGGCCATCATCAGGCTCAGTAGAATCGTACCCGGCCACGTGGAGCTCGGTAAAACCCAACTGATCAATGATTGCACAATAGGTGCCGTACCTACCGATTATAGTGCGGCTCGGTAGAGTAATATATATATATATATATATATATATATGGCTCGGTAGAATCGTACCCGGTCACGTGGAGCTCGGTAAAGCCCAACTGATCAATGGTTGCATAATAGGTGCCGTACCTGACCAATTATAATGTGGCTCGGTAGAGTAACATATGTAGGCCCCGTCAGGGGAGCGGTCAGGGGTCTGACAAAAGGCCCCGTTATTCTGGTAGGTTCAGTGGTGCCTCGTCTGGAGGCAGGGATTCTTTTGGTAGGGGCCATCCTCCCAGGCCGTTTCATTCAGCACTCCAGGCTTCTCATGGTGCTCCAGATGGCCGTGGTTCTCACATGCAGTATTCAGATCAGCTACCCTACAATGCATCACCAGATCCTATCAGTGCACCTCCGCTCCAGAGTTTTCAGGGTGGTCACTCAGGCCGTCAGGGTCAGTTTTAGGGTCAGCAGTCCCAGCAGCCAAGGACTTGTTATACTTGTGGCAATCCGAGGCACATTGCTAGAGTTTGCCCTCGAGCGTCGAGCAGTTCTCAGCATCAGGGTTCTCGTGCCATGGTTTAGGCACCAGGTTTTCCACCGGCCCGCTCAGCCAACTAGAGGTAGGGGTCAGGCAGCTAGAGGTGGAGGTCGAGGTATAAGAGGTGGAGGTCAGGCCGCTAGAGGTGGAGGCCAACCAGTAGGAGGCCGTCCCAGGGATGTAGTTC
This sequence comes from Nicotiana attenuata, assembly GCF_001879085.1. NCBI lineage: Eukaryota > Viridiplantae > Streptophyta > Magnoliopsida > Solanales > Solanaceae > Nicotiana > Nicotiana attenuata. The sequence goes on from NC_031989.1 coordinate 51,227,342, forward strand.
AGAGTGGTGGGCCCCAGCCCCGATGTTATGTCCCAGCCAGGCCTGAGGCTGAGGCATCCGATGCCGTTATCACAGGTACGGTTTCAGTTTGTAGTAGAGATGCATCAGTTCTATTTGATCCAGGGTCTACATACTCCTATGTGTCATCTTATTTTGCTACGTATTTGGTTGTGCCTCGTGATTCTTTGAGTGCTCCTGTATATGTGTCCACATCGCTGGGTGATTCTATTGTTGTAGATTGTGTCTATCGCTTGTGTGTGGTTATTATTGGGGGTCTTGAGACCCGCGTAGATCTCCTACTTCTGGATATGGTTGATTTCGATGTTATTTTGGGGATGGATTGGGGTTCACCTTACCATGCTATATTGGACTGTCATGCCAAGACCGTGACCTTAGCCTTGCCGGGTTTGCCTCGGTTGGAGTGGAGAGGGACTCCTGGTCATTCTGTGAGTAGGGTTATTTCTTATATGAAGGCTCGACGGATGGTTGAGAAGGGGTGTTTGGCTTACTTGGCATATGTTCGTGATTCTAGTGCTGAGGTTCCTTCTATGGATTCCGTGCCAATTGTACGGGAGTTTCCAGAGGTATTTCCTGCGGACCTGCTGGGGATACCACCCCACAGGGATATCGACTTTTGCATTGATTATAGTCATCATTATATCATCAATATGGTGCATTGGGACTCAAACCCAATGCCTTATCCATATAAAGGCATGTTAGGACATAATGCATTGGGACTCGAACCCAACTACTTATTATCATGGTGCACTAGGACTTAAACCCAGTGTCTTACCCTCAAGGTACGATGAGACTTGAACCCACCGTCTTACCCTCAATCAATAGCATAATAGACCAAAATACAATTGAGGCCCATCCTCGGTCCTTTAAATCACTTACCCACAGGGCCACATATAATGGCTATGCATAAAACCATTCTGTTATAACAATTTTATAAACATTAGTACTTCATCAATTTATGAACTCATTGCATGTAATTTTGACTTCTTTAAGATATAAATGAGATCAACTATTTCTTGCAAGACTCTGAAAAAATTTAGTTCACAGTATATTATATTAAAAAAATGACAACAATATGTAAGTTATACAATTCATGAGTACTTCAAAAGTGTGAGAAAAATTTCATCAGTACTAATAACTCAAACTTTGTTACTATTATCAATATCACTAACAACAAAAAATAAGAACACAAATATAACCTCAGAATAATCACTTTTTATATTATCCAGTTAGCTCAAAGTTATCAGGCCATGCCACTTACAAGTAAAAGTGCACACAATTATAGGGGCCATTGAGTGGTGGGTCAAATATTTATTAAAATTATAATTACCGATTTCCTTTTCTTTGTAATCAAAATACTAGATGCAGTGGAGGAACTATTACTAGCATAACATAAGCCATAACCCCAAGAATTCATGTAACTGACACAAACTCATACTGAGAAAAAATTCAATTACCTATTCGGTTTTCTAAACTTTAATAATTTAGACAAGGTCAAGAATGAAATTATTGGGAAGTTAAATTGTCAACTCAAAAGACTTAAAAACACAACATAAGTAATGGAGCAGTAAACCTGGAGCATAGCAGACTCTCTTTCAAGTCCAACCTCACACTTACTTGCTTTTGTACTTACTAGTTATAGTAGTTATTCTTTTTTGATTCTCGTAATGAGACTAATCAGAACATGGGCGGAAGAAGAACCAAACTCAAATCTTGGTTAGAGACTCGTGCTTATAACGTGTTATGAAACTTAGCTCAAAGTAATAATATAGAACAACAAAATAGACAACAATGTAGAGAGGAAGAGAGGAGAGAATCTTATTTCTTCTATGTATTCAAGTGTATACAATGTGATGCCAAAACCCTCTATTTATAGGATTACATAGCGGCATACAAAAGAATGCCATAAACATGACATTAAACATTTGAGATCATGGAGGAAGATCATGGGGAGGTTATGAAGGTGTGGGAGTTACAACTATAATGGTGAGAAGTAGCGAGAGTTATCTACATAATAGAGAAGAGCAGTGGGAGTAACTTCTTTAGGAGTTATAGACATCCACTACAAAATAATATTTCATAACACCATAGATATATTTACTATGTAATAAATACAGTAAATGATTATTCTTCAATAAAAAAAATTATTTATTACTAGACGGGGTGCGGAGAGAAAAGTTTTTGCTCATTGGTATAAATATAAAATGTATAAATAGTTGTAGATATGCATCCACTTTACATATTTCAAATTCAAATTCTGGGACTTTTCATAGATAAGTCAAAGTGCTTAATACTATGCTACTTCTTTACCTATGATTCCCTTAAAAAAAAACTAGAAAGGTTGAGCATACTTGATGAGTTTGACTTGACATACTCCCTCGGGTCACTTTTACTTTTACTTGGCGCCTTTTGACTTTTCACGCCCCTTAAGAAATAATAAATGAAGTGTATAATTTACCATAATACTCATATTAATTGATGCATATTTTATTGGATTTTGAGAAAACGATTTGAAATTGGTAATAAATACTATGGGTAAAACAGGAAAAAATTTATTGTCTTTTCTTGATATGCGTAAAGTGCCAAGTAAAAATGAACATTTATTTTTAGTATACATGCCAAGTAAAAGTGACCGGAGGGAGTAAGTATTAATTACTTTAAATCTAATTGAAGAAGAAATATGTTTCCAAAAAAGATAGGTTACTTAATTCCAAATCACACAGGACTCTACCAACTTCTTGTTTTTCGAGAGACAGAGGAATTGTGAAACACCCAGGATCCTTCAACTTAGGAGGAAGTTTACTCTGAACTCTAGCACTGCACTCTTCAGTAAGTGCAACTGTTTCAAACTCTGTATGTCTTCGCTTGTTTGCCACAATATCCCTAAGATACCTTGCATACTTAGGCACTTCTTGTAAAATTTCCACCAACGGTAAATTCACACGCACTTGGCTAAAAATATCTAAGAATTTCTTGTACATAGCATCATCTTTTTGCTTTTGAAGTCTTTGTGGAAACGGAGGTGGTGGCCTTGTCACAATTTCTGGGTTTGTTTTTCTTATTCTCCTCAACGAGCTTAGGAACTAATTCTCCTTCAGGTCTAGCTGTATACTTCTTTTTCTCAGGAACTTCTTCTAATTCTCTTCCATTTCTCAAGGTAACCTCATTGACTTGAGCCTTAGGATTAGGCTCAGTATCACTCGGGAGAGCTCCAGCAGGTCTAGTGTTTTTAGCACTGGCAAGCTGTCCTATTTGGCGCTCCAAATTTCTATTTGTTGCGGCTTGGGCTTGCTGCTCAGCCATAAATTTTTGAGCGAGGGCTTGCTGTTCAGCCATCACTTTTTTCAACATGTCTTCAAGGTTACTTGTTGGACTCGCTTGTTGTTCAACCTGAGGTGGTCTATATTGCTGTTGAGGTGCTTGAGGCCTATATTGATTCTGAGTACCTTGGTTTCCACCCCAAGAGAAGTTTGGGTGGTTCCTCTAGTTGGGATTGTAAGTGTCCCCATATTGATTTGCCTGGCCTCGATTTACATTACCCAAAAAATATACAGACTCTGAATTTGCTGGGAATAGATTGCTCATGTGACATTCTCCACAGACTTCATAAAATATCTGAACTTGTTGCACTGCTGAGCTTGTTGCTTATTAATAACCAAGGTCATCTGATTGACTTGGTTGGTTAATGTAGAAATCTGCGCTGACAATGCAGAGACGACATCTAACTCAAGAGCGGACTTTTGCACTGTGTGTCTGCCCATCTCTCCTTGCCAATCCGGATTGCTTTTGGAGAATTTGTTCAATAATGCATATATCTTGTCAAAGCTTTTCTCCAACACTTGACCTCCAGCTGTAGCATCTACCACAATCTTTGTTTCAGGATGTAGCCCTTCTATGAAAGTGTGAGCTAATACTTCGCTTGTCTGATTGTGATGAGAACAATCTCTGATTAGCCCCTTGAACCTCTCCCAAGGTGAGTGTTGGCCCAAGTTCATGTAAAGTTTTGAAGAATGACAAATGAACTCAGTCATGGACCAGGTCCATCATGTGAGACACAGTATCTATCAACCTAGACATGTGAGATACACGTGAAGGAGATAAATCTCAGTGATCAAGCAGCAATATCTCCTGAACTAATCGAAAAGGTTGCATATTGGATGAGCAGAGAAAGTCTTCTCATGGGAAGAGGACACAATCCGGATAAAGGATAGGGTTGGAGTTTGTATTGTTCAAGGACTCAACTTCGATGGAAGATCAGCAATTGAGTCTCAATCAAACTCTGATTACTAACTCATTAAATAACAGTGATTGTTCTCTTTTACAGGCATTGCACAAACGCAGAAGTTAAACTAAATTGAGAGAAAAAGAGCGAGGCAATTTTGCAAGCAATTTATGTGAGATTCAAGTGTGCATTCCTGAAGCTACTTGGACAAGATAGAAGAACCAATTCCATTATGTCTTTCTTTTATTTTAATTTAATTATAGTAGGTGTTTTAAAGTTGTACCTTTCCAGCTTTCATAGAAGCAATTGTATTAGGTACTTTGAGTATTCAAGTTAGAGTTAACTTGAAGGTGTCGCAACAGTTGAGGCTGTGTGCTACATTGGGATTAGAGTTTAATCCTTAGGTTTACAAGAGTTTTGTAAATGCTGTTTTGGCTCAGTGATATTAGTGGAAGTTTGGGAAAATCCTACTGAGTAGTAGGTCGTGGTTTTTCACTTTTTGAGCCAGGTGTTTTCCATGTAAAAATCTCTATGTTCTTTATTTTCTGTATTTATTATTTCGCAAACAGCAGTAGTTATTACATCTAGAAGAACCAGGTTCTTCTAGAGCGAAGATTGGGTACCACACAAATCACCCCCCCCTCTTGTGTGGTATTGACGTTTAGAACATCAATTGGTATCAGAGCAGGTTATCCTTGAAGAGGCTAACACCTTAGGAAAAGATCAACATGAGTGCACTACCTGGGAACTGGGAAGGGCAATCCACTGCTAGGCCTCCACTCTTTAGTGGTCAGTACTATACTTGGTGGAAGAACAGGATGAGGGATCACATCATAGGGGAAGACTATGAACTCTGGGACATAGTCACTGATGGTCCCCTAGCAACTACAAAGAAAAATGCTGAAGGAGTTGATGTGCCAAAGACAAGAGCTGATTGCACTGCTGAAGACCTGAATCATGAACTTGACACCACTGTCCTAGAGCTTAGATTTGAAAATTTAAAATTGAAAGAACTGGTAAAAAGAAAGCTGATCACACACGACTTACTTTAGAAGAAAATGTAGGAAAAATGAAAGATGAGTTGTACAAAAGAGATGAGCAGATAAGAGTCCTTAAGGAGGATCTAAACAAGGTTAAGCACGAGCTAGACAGAACCTGTAAATGGAATAGGTCCTCCGATGCACTTTCATGGCTACATGAACACCATAGTAGCAATAAGAGAGGACTTGGCTACAGGACCCCTGCACCTAAGTGGGATCCCAAAAGCAAGTACCTCATACTTCCTGAGAACATAATTTGCACACACTGTGGTAAAACTGGTCACTATAAAAGTGAATGTATTGCAAAAGAAAAGGCTAGTCAAAAGAATAAAGAATTTGTTCAAGGGAAAAATAGGCTGCCAGGTTGGGCTAAAAAGAATCTGATTCACCTTTTTGCCTATAAAAAGGGACCCAAACTAGTTTGGGTTCCTAAGACTAACCCCTGATTTCCTTTTGCGGGTCCATGTGAAGGGAAGCAGCCAAATATGGTACATGGATAGTGGCTGTTCAAAGCATTTGACCGGAAGCAAGAACCAGTTCCTTTCACTTGAGGACCTTAAAAGAGGTAATGTCTCCTTTGGAAATGGGAAGAAAGGTGAGATCATTGGGGTTGGAAAGGTAGGTATGATTGATTCTCACTCTATTAAAAATGTCTACTTCATAGATGGCCTAAAGTACAGTCTAATCAGTGTATCACAATTATGTGATAGAGGTAACTTGGTAGCATTCACCTCTACCAAATGTTTTGTGATTAATCTTACCACTGACAAGAATGTTTTGCAGGGAAAAAGAGTAAACAATACATACATTGTAGATTTGTCCACACTTTCAGAAAATGAACTCACTTGCTTAAGTGTGTTGGACAATGATCCTCTCCTTTGGCACAAGAGACTTGGACATGCAAGTCCGAGTCAACTCAACAAATTAGTCTCCAAGGATCTGGTGATAGGGCTGCCTAACATCAAGTTCAAAGAAGACAAAGTTTGTGAGACTTGTGCAAGGGGGAAGCAGGAAAGATCCACTTTTAGATGCAAGAAAGTGGTAAGCACCACCAGAATGATAGAACTGGTCCATATGGATCTCTGTGGTCCAATGAGAACATTAAGCAGAGGTGGTAAAAGATATGTGATGGTGCTTGTTGATGATTACTCTAGGTTTACTTGGACATTTTTTTAACATCTAAATATGAAGCATTTGACATGTTTACTTCTTTTGTTAGAAAAACTCAGAAACAACTAGGTAATCAACTTGCATCAATTAGGTCTGATCATGGAACTGAATTTGAAAATGCTAAGTTTGCTGAATTTTTGTATGCTACATCATAAAATAGTTGCATGACTAGACCTCTTGTTAAGAAGATTTCCAATGAGTCACTTAAAGGGAGAAAGCTAAATATATCCCATCTTAGGGCATTTAGATGTAAGTGCTTTGTGCATAATAATGACAAAGACTCCCTAGGTAAGTATGATCCTAGAAGTGATGAGGGAGTATTCTTGGGATATTCTTCACATAATAAAGCTTATAAGATATACATTAAAAGAACTCCTATGTGTAAAAAAAATGTATATGTTATTTTTTTTATACTAACATTCTTTCTGAGAGGCAGGAACAAGATAATAAAGAGATTGGGCTGATAAGAAATTCAAATGGTGAAACCACAGTCCAGCCTGAAGATGCATCACAGGAAGGAACATGTCCTTCCACCCAGGGCAACATGACATGGGGAACTGACTAGAGAGGAACTGATCCTCAAACCTCGAGGGAACCTGTCTATGAACCTATTCCTCAGTGACAAAACCAGGAAGGAAAATCCAAAGAAGTCCCAGTTGACTGCTGTCAAGAGAATATTGAGATTCTTGAAAGGCACCACTGACCTTTGCCTTTGGTATCCAAAAGGTAGAAATTTTAACCTAGTGGGATATGCTGACGCTGATTATGCAGGGTTCCTTGTGGATAGGAAGAGCACCTCAGGTATGGCACACTTCCTTGGTTCATTTCTTGTGTCATGGGCTACCAAAAGGCAAAATTCAATGGCCTTATCTACTGCTGAAGCGGAGTATGTTGCTGCTGCTTCATGTTGTGCTCAATTATTGTGGATCAAACAGCTATTATTGAACTTTGGAATTGATGTTGGTTGCATCCCTATTTTTTGTGATAACACTAGTGCTATTAGTATGACAAAGAACCTGGTTCATCATAAGATAACTAAGCACATAGATGTTAGGCACCATTTTTTTAGGGACAACTATGAGAAAGGCTTGATCACTGTGGAGTTTTGTGCTACTGATAAGCAAATTGCTGACATCTTCACAAAAGCCTTAAGTAGAGATCACTTTGAGAGGAACAGGTTGGAATTAGGAATGATTAAGATCACCTAAAAGGACCAGTTCAAGGTTAAATGAAAAAAATGAAAAAAAAATTGAAAAAAATTTTGGTTAGAAAGTTTGTAAATTGTGTATAATTAGATTAAATCTTGCTCAGTCTCATACTTTCCATAATATACTCTTGTGCCATGTGTTAAAATGACTCATTAATCTCTAATGATATTTTCTCTATTTTGGCAAATTTAGACTCACACAAGAGAATTATCAATGAAGAACCTGGTTCATCAAGATAACACGGTATGTTTTCTACACTCTGTATAATTTGAAATAACTATATTTGGATCATGAGCAGAGTCCTACCAAATACCAAACTCCTTTTGGACTTATCCGTTACAAGTGAACCAGTCCCGTTCAAAAGAGTCCCAACCGAATGGAAGTACCTAGATTCTAGGGATACACTCCAACGTCTCTTCAAAACTGAATTTCAGTTTGATTAAACTTCTAAGAGTCTAAAAAGCTGTAGTTACCCCATCAATTATTCCCCTGTATATTGATCAACTTTAGTGTATTCCTTACTTTATCTCTCTCAAGCCGTCAAAAACTCTCATTCTTCTTTCATCTTCCAAACACAATCTAATTCTCTTCTCTTCCATACCCTAGCCCAGATATGTCAAACACCTCTGAAAATCCTTCATCACCACCACAGGAAACAACTTCCACACCTTCTACCACAGCTTCAACCACACCAATCTCTAAGAAAAGTAGAGTAAAGATGATGGCTCGTAGATCAAGAAAATAAACAAGCAATTGAAAGCAGGTAGGGAAAAAGAATCCTAGAAATCTGAAGATTCATTTAAGTCTGCTACTAAGGGGGAAGAAAGTAGGTCTTCCGAAACTGAACAAGTATCTTCTGATTCTAAAGTTACTCCTGAGACAATTTCTGAAGTTGCTACAAATTTGGAGAATAGATTTGAACTGGTAGGATCTATAGCAGGTGTTGAGACTACAGAATCTGGAGAAGTTGGTGGTAAAAATAAAAAGGGAAACAAAAAAGAGAGCAAGGGTGCTAGGAGTACTGTGAGGGGAAAGGGTACAAGAGTGATTGATTCTTCACCCACTCCTGTTGGTCTAACAAAAGAAACTGGTGCAATGGTTGTTTGGGGAGAGGAATTTACTGAAATAGAAGAGAGTGTGAGAAAAACAGGGGAAGTGGGTCTGGCGAAGCTGCTGAGGGGTTGGTTCAACTTGGGAAAAATATATATGAACTTGTTCCATCTGAACAGGAAACCCTCGCGGATCTACTAATAGGGTTATCAATGGCACCAAAACTCATTCCATTCCCTATGGTTTCATTCTCACAACTGTGCTTGCACATTTCAAGGTACCTATGAAGAAGTGGGAGGTTAGTACAAGCAAGAATCATTTTGGGGTTAATACTCTGCTTGCTTGCGATTATGAAGTCAATGTCATTCCTAATGAATCTGGTTCATCTAAAAAGACACCTATCAATAGCAAAGTCAGAGTCTTGGTATAGGAGAGTGAGGAAAAGGATATTGAGATAGCAAGGCTGAAGACACGATTGGTTGAGGTAGAATCTGAGAGAGATGTTCTCAGAACTGAACTTGCAAGGGAAAAGGAGAAGAATGATGGAATTCTTCAAGACATGCTGAAACTTCTCCAAGCAAATAACCCAGCCCCTACCTCTTCTAAGCCTTAAATCTTAGCCTAGTATAGATCAACCAGTGACCCAATTCGAGACTTTTTGTTTCTTTTGCTCATGTTTTCAATATTTTTATTTCTTTGTATGCTCTGTGGTAGAATCTTATCAATCATCAATGAAATTCACTATCTTTTGCTCTAACTGTTTGTTTATATTTTTTTGATGGTTAAAATTCTTAGCTTGATCTATGATGATTAATTCATAATTGCATCTGAAGTAGTCCCACTGGACATGAGTAAGTTTTAAAATCTGGTTATCTCTTACATTTTATGCAACTTTTCGATGATGCCAAAAGGGGGAAAAAGGTTGTGCTTTACACTTTGAACAGTGATGTTTATAACCTAATATACCTGGTCCTTGATGATAAGTGATAAAAAGAAAAAATATTTCTAACATTGTGTTGATGTTGAGCTAAGTTGAAACAGGGCCTAAGCTTATGAAAAGCACAGAGTTTATCATCACCAAAAAGGGGGAATTTGTTGGCCCAAGTGAAGGTCAGTTTTGAAGATTGACAAAGGAAGCTCAGGCATGAACCAGGTCCATCCCTCAGGTGCAAAAAAACGGGAAGATTCGAGCATGTGGGATGCACGTGAAGGAGATAAGCTTAACTTGGTGTATTTAATATCTCCTGATCGAAAAGGTTGCATAATTGATAAGGAGAAGGACTCCTTACTCAAAGAGAACATTATCCAAGATAGGGAAGGAGTTAGAAGTTGAGATCAACTAAAACTCTTCCACCAAGGAAGAGTTGCATCAGAACTCTAGTTATTTCTTCATCTACTAACTCTATAAATTGCAGGATGTTCTCACATTACATGTGTTGCACAAAAACACAGAAGTTAACGTGAATTGAGAGCAAAATAGCAAGGCTTTTTGCAAGGAGTTCGTGTGTGATTCAAGTGTGCAAACCTGAAGCTACATGAACCAGAATGAAGAACCAGCTCTATAAAGAGTTTTATGTGTCTTTCTTTATTTCTAGTTCAATTGTAGTAGGTGTTTTCATATTGTACCTTTCAGCTTTATCTAGAAGCAATTGTAATAGGTACTTTGAGTATTCAAGTTAGAGTTAACTTGAAGTTGTCGCAACAGTTAGAGGCTGGTTGCTAAAACGGGATTAGAGGTAATCCTTAGGTTTACAAAGAGTTTTGTAATTGCTATTTTGGCTTAGTGATTTAGTGAAGTGTTCGGGAAAATCCTACTGGGTCGTGGTTTTTTAACCTTTTGAGCCAGGTGTTTTCCACGTAAAAATACTTGTGTTCTTTACTTTCTACATTTATTATTCCGCAACAGTAGCAGAAGGAACACATAGAAGAACCAGGTCCTTCCATAATCAGTTTAAGCGAAAAATTGGTAACCATACAAATCACCCCCCATCTTGTGTAGTTTTGAAGTATAAAACATCATTGATGCATAATGGCAAGGTTATTGCTTATGTTTCGCGACAGTTGAAGGTTCAGAGAAGAATTATCCAGTTTATGATTTGGAGCTAGCAGCCATTGTTCACGCACTGAAGATTTGGAGACATTATTTATTTGGCGTGTCATGTGAGGTGTTCACAGATCACATGAGTCTACAGTATTATTCAAGTAGAAGGAGCTAAATTTGAGGCAGAGGAGGTGGTTGGAGCTATTGAAGGACTATGATATCACTATCTCGTATCTTCCGGGGAAGGCCAATGTGGTGGCTGATGCTTTGAGTAGGAAGTCGGCTAGTATGGGTAGTCTTGCATATATCCCAGTCAGTGAGAGACCGATTGCTTTGGATGTTCAGGCCTTGGCCAATCAGTTCGTGAGGTTGGATGTATCTGAGCCTAGCCGTGTTTTAGCTTGCACAGTCGCTGGATCTTCATTATTTGAGCGTATCAGGGATCGGCAGTATGATGATCCTCATTTGCTTGTACTTTGGGACACAGTGTGGCACGCAGGTGCCAAGCAAGTTACAGTTGGAGATGACGGAGTTCTGAGGATGCAGGGTCGAGTTTGTGTGCCTAATATGGATGGACTTTGTGAGTTGATTCTAGAGGAGGCACATAGTTCCTGGTATTCTATTCATCCGGGCGCCGCCAAGATGTATCAGGATTTGCGGCAGCATTACTGGTGGAGAAGAATGAAGAAGGATATTGTGGCGTTTGTAGCTTGATGTTTGAATTGTTAGCAGGTAAAATACGAGCACCAGAGACCTGGTGGTTTGTTTCAGAAGATTGAGATTCCTGAGTGGAAGTGGGAGCGTATCACCATGGACTTCGTTGTTGGACTCCCACGGACTCAGAGGAAGTTCTATGCGGTATGGGTTATTGTTGATAGGCTGACTAAGTCAGCGCATTTCATTCCTGTGGCAGTTTCCTATTCTTCAGAGAGGTTAGTTGAGATCTATATCCGGGAGATCGTTCGTCTCCATGGTGTGCCCGTGTCTATCATTTCTGATCGGGGTACGCAGTTTACCTCGCATTTCTGGAGGGCAGTTCAGCATGAGTTGGGTACACGGGTCGAGTTGACCACAACATTTCATCCTCAGACGGAGACAGTCCGAGCGTACTATTCAGATTTTGGACGATATGCTGCGCCCTGTGTTATTGACTTTGGAGGTTCTTGGGATCAGTTCTTGCCGTTAGCGGAGTTTGCCTACAACAACAACTATCAGTCGAGCATCCAGATGGCTCCCTATGAGGCATTATATGGTAGGCGGTGTCGATCACCAGTTGGGTGGTTTGAGCCGGGGGAGGCTCGGTTGTTGGGTACGGATTTGGTACAGGATGCCTTGGACAAGGTTAAGATCATTCAGGATAGGCTTCGTACAACTCAGTTTTGTTAAAAGAGTTATGCCGACCGTAAGGTTCGTGATGTGGCATTCATGGTCGGAGAGCGTGTGCTTCTTCGGGTGTTGCCCATGAAGGGCATGATGAGATTTGGGAAAAAGGGCAATTTAAGCCCTAGGTTCTTTGGGCCTTTTGAGATTCTTGATCGAGTGGGAGAGGTGGCTTACTGACTTGCATTGCCGCCGAGTCTATCAGCTGTGCATCCAATGTTTCATGTGTCCATGCTTCGGAAGTATCACCGCGATCCATCCCACGTGTTAGACTTCAGCACTGTCCAGTTGGACAAGGACTTGACCTATGAGGAGGAGCCGGTAGCTATTCTAGACCGGCAGGTTCGTCAGTTGAGATCGAAGAATTTCCCTTCAGTTCATGTGCAGTGGAGAGGTCAGCCTGTTGAGGCAATGACCTGGGAGTTCGAGTCCAATATGCGGAGCAGATATCCCCATCTTTTAACCGATTCAGGTACTTTTCTATGTCCGTTCGAGGACGAACGGTTGTTTTAGAGGTGGAGAATGTGATGACCCAAAGGGTCATCTTTTGTTTTAGAATCCGAATCCGAGTTCCGAGGCCTTGAAAATCTCATTTTCTTTCTCCTCGATTTGCGTGCACAGTCCGGGCGTTTTTTCAGAAAGCTTTTATGTGAAATTTAAGAAACAATATTGAATTTGGCCTTTAAAATTGATTAAAGTTAACTTCGGTCAACATTTTTGGTAAACGGACTCGGACCCGTGCATTTGACGGTTCCGTAGGGTCCATAGTAAAATATGGGACTTGGGCGTATGCCCGGAATCGAATTTCGAGAAAAGAATTTTTAAAAAAAATTATTTGCTGGAAAATATAAAGGTTTTTAGAAATTGAATAGTGTTGGAACTTGATGGTATTAGGCCCGTATTTGGTTCTGGAGCCCGGTACAAGTTCGTTATAATATTTAAGCCTTATTTGTAAAATTTGGTGAGAAACGGAAGTAATTTGACGTAATTCGGAACCCTTGGTTCAGAAAATGGAAATTTTGAACTATCTTGAGAATTTAATGAATTTTGGTGTCAAATTCGTTGTTTAAGATGTTATTTTGGCGATTTAATCACACGAGCAAGTCCAGATGATGTTTTGAGACTTGTGTGCATGTTTGGTTTGGAGCCCCGAGGGCTCAGGTGAGTTTTGGATAGGCCACGGAGTGTTTTGGGACTAAAAAAATCTGCTGTTACATCTGGTATTGCCGCAGGCCTCTAATCTCGCAATTGCGAGATCAGGCTTCGCAATTGCGAGCTTCTCAGGCTTGGCATTTGCGAGCCTTTCATCACAAATGGGATCTAAGGCCAGGCCAGCATAGTCCGCATTTGCGAAGTAAGGCGGGAAGGCAGTGATCACAAATGCGATCGTTTGGTCGCTTTTGCGGAGGATTTGAGTTCGCAATTGCGAACCTTTCTTCGCAATTGCGAAGGCAGCAGAGGTGTGAGGATCCTCGCATTTGCAATGGTATCTTCGCATTTGCGAAGCTCAGGTCGCAAATACGACATCTGCAGCTGAGTAAAAGGGGTCTTGGACGGGATTTTCACCTCATTCTTCAAAATTTCAAAACCTAAACTCCGAAGGGCGATTTTTGTAGAGCAAGTTCTTCCCCAAATCATAGGTAAATGAAACTTAACTCTTTTTCTTCAATCTATTTCATCTTTTTACATGATTTCATCTCAAAATCTAGGGTTTTTCATGGGAAATTGGGTGTTTTTGGGTAGAAATTAGAAATTTTAAAAATTGGGGATTTGGACCTCAAATTGAGGTCGGATTTTAAAACCAATTGCATATTTGGGTTCGTGGGTGAATGGGTAATCGGGTTTTGGTTTGAACTTCGAGTTTTGACCAAGCGGGTCCGGGGTCGATTTTTGACTTTTTGGGGAAAATATTGGGAAAACTATACTCATGCATTAGAATTGGTTTATTTAGCAATAATTGATGTTAATTAGTTAATTATGCATAGATTCAGGCGGTTTGGAAGTGAAAATCAAAGGAAAAGCAGTATTTGAGGCTTGAGTTTGGTCGTGGAATCGAGGTAAGTGTTTGGTCTAACCTTAGCTTGAGGGAACATGAGTTATTGTCTTATTTGCTACGTGTTAGTATTGGGTTCGACGTATAGGCATGGTGACGAGTATCTATACGTTGATGTTGAGCATGCAAGTGAGTCTTATATTGTGACCATTATGTCTCTTATCATGTACTGTTCATGCTTAAAATGATGTTTCTCTATATTGAGCAAGTTTTACGATATTGTTGAGTATTTGATCATTGTTGAGTATTGACTCAAGTTGAGAGTTACTTTGTGAAGTTAATTGTTGAAATGAAATTGGTTATTGTTGATTCCCTTGCCGGGATGTATTATTTCTACTATTTGGGTGAGGATGAGTGTAAAGCACGAAAGGTGATGTCGTGCATGATATTGTGAGTGAGTGTTAATGCACGAAGGGTGATGCCATGCCGATATTGTGAGTGTTAATGCACGAAGGGTGATGCCGTGCCATGATTTGAGAGTTAATGCACGAAGGGTGATGTCGTGCCATGATTATGAGAGATAATGCACGAAGGGTGATGCCGTGCCGTTTCTGTTGTTACTTATGGTGAGGAAGAGAGTAAAAGCACGAAGGGTGATGCAAATATGGTGTTTATTATGCTTCTCTGTTGAATTACTGTCAGAATTTGATATTTCCTGCAACATGTTCCCCTCCCATCTTTATCTGTTACTTTTCTGTTAATATTGTTCCGCTCGCATATGATTTAACTGCACAGGTTTATATGGTTGTTGTGTCCTAGCCTCGTCACTACTTCGCCGAGGTTAGGCTCGACACTTACCAGTACATAGGGTCGGTTGTACTGATACTGCAATCTGCACTTTTGTGCAGATTTCGGTGTCGGACCTTGTGAGTAGATTTGAGGTTGCTGCCTTCAGTCTAGGGAGACCAAGGTAGATCTGCTGGCGTTCGCAGAGCCTGAAGTCCCCTTTCCCCGTTTTAGTTTCTCCCGTCTCTTCTATTTCGAGAACAATTGTACTTCTTTCAGACTTATATTTGTAGTAAATCTTAGTGGTTCGTGGATTGTGACACCAGATCTATGGGGTAGTTATGTACTTGAGTTGTGGCACTGTTATATCACTTCCGCATTTCATAATTATTTTGTTTTTCATTATTATCTGTTCCTGTTTGATTAATAATAATGGTGGTACAACTGTAACTGTCGGCTTGCCTAGCTTTCACGAGTAGGCGCCATCACGATTCCTGAAGGTGGGATATCCGGGTCATGACAGATTCCTTCTTCAATACGCATGGCAGAAACGACAAAGAATCCGAAAAGTACCCGGCAATCGTGTCGTTATGACTTCAAACACGTGTCAGCCATTGGCAGGCCATCTCTGAATGTGAAACGACGCGAAACCTCTATAAATACTTTCCTCCTTCATTCATTTTTTTACCTTTTGACCAAGCTTTTACCTTCGAGCTTTCAGGCTATCACTACCCTTCTTCACACTCTCATATTTTTACCTCCGTTCTTTCAAGATTCCCCAGTAAGTTGCCAAATTTTACCTAATTTTCACCCAAATCAGTGCATTTGACTTTCCATATTTCACCATTCCTTCATATTTTTCAAGCTTTTTCTAGACAATAATGGCTAAAACTTCAAAATCTGTCCCTCAAAAAGTCGCTTCTTCTTCTTCACAACCGACCGCTGAAATCGAGGAGATCACTCCCGATGTGGTCGTCCTCGAGAGGTCCGTTCCTAGCGCGGCTACCGGTGAATAGGTTACCAAGCCTCATTTGAAAATGTTCATCCCCGGGGGTTGTTCGGTTGCCAATGACTTTAAGGATGAACATCCCTCGTCGGTGCAGGGCCAGGGTGAGGTGGTATCTAGGTATATATGTTCCATCACCGAAGACGTCCTTCCCGTGGTCTTAAAAGATTGCAAATAGGTAGGTAAGGACGTAAGTAGTCCCCAGGCCCGAGGATGCCATTACTACCCACATGGAGGGGTATATGAGTGTTTACATTTATCCCTTCACACAGGGCCCGGTGGACACGGTTATTCTGGACTTCTGCAAGAAGTATAAAGTATGCCTCTGTCAGATCCACCTATCGCTGTGGAGGATTGTAGTCCTTTTTCGATACTTCGTGAACAAGACCAAATCCCGTCGGTTCACTATCGATTATCTACTCCGCCCATACAGCCCCAGAATCTTCCGAGGGGGACTAATAAAGCTCACATGCCGGGCTAGCAAAGCACCATTCTTTAACATCGATGAGGACCGGGATAGGGGCTGACAGGGACGCTTCATTCGGGTGAAGGCCGAAGACTTGATCCATTCCTAGTTTATGTCATTCCCCGAGAATTAGAATGCATCAAGTACGCACAACTTTCCTCTAAATGTCAATTTTATGTTCATCTTCTTTTTCCTCACCAGTATTTGTGGTGGTGCAGCTGTTGCTCGAGTCCCAAACACCATTCCTCGATTCAAGGAGTGGATCGAAGGCATTTGTTCGCAGATGCCTTATTTTGAGCGCACATAGCGCGAACTCTCGAAGGGCCACTGGGAGGCCTATTCTCACGGTAAGATCTCTCTCCCGAATAAGTAGCATTATGATCCTGTTTTAACATCATATTCTCATTTCTTTTTGCAGGCTTGCCTAAGACCATTGATCTTAGGCCCTTAGAAGGAAACGAGGACATGCCCTCATCCGTCGATCCCTACATTTTGGGGTAGCTCAGGGCTGCATCAGGGAAAAGAAGAAGAAGAAAAGAAAGGCCTCGGGCTCTCCGAGCTCCACGGTGAAGCCAAAAAATGAGTGGCTTATAGGCCAAAGAAAGGCTCCGGTTCCCGAGCACTGGACTAGGACTCACTCCTTCGGCTCAGGGACGAGCCCGAAGAAGCTGATATTTTTGTAGCCCATGGGCCGACCTCCCCTGAATATCATGCAGAAGTAGAGGGGGAGACAACAGAGGTCGATCTCCCTTAGGTTCGGGAGACCGATGTGGAAGCGAGGGTTGAGACCTATCGGGATGCCGGCTTTTCTCCTACCGGTGTAATAAAGATTTTAGGTTCGCCCTCGTATACCGAGTCTATGCTCGAGGAGGCCCGAGCGGTGAAGGAGTGATCCAACGAAGGGGCTCATAGTGTGGACGATCCCCTTCATTTCTTTTTCGAGGGTGTGGATTCGGCCGTTTTGGAAGACTTTACCTGGTTGGGTGACCTGGAGGTGCCGAGAAAGGATCCATTTTCAGAAACCGGCGGGCTGAATTCAAGCCCAAAATTAATCAACCAGTTCCCTGCCCCGAGTATGGATCCCGGCCGTAAGAGGTCGATATTATCACCGTCCCGGAAGATGCTCGGGTCCTTTCAGCTCCCGCGGGAGTGGCGAGCTACCTCCGATGCTTGGTGGCCGATGGGATCAGGCGAAGATGAATGAGGTAGACGTATTGTGCCTTTTCAATGAGGCGCAACAGGCGCTGAATCGGGTAAGGCATCAGTATGACCCTTTAAGTCTTTACTTAAGTCATTTAACTTCTAATGTTTTTTGTTTATCCTTTTATAGGCCTCTGTACTCCACCACGAGAGTTTTCTTCGGTACCGGGATGAGGTCAACCAGCTCAAGCTCGAGGTTAAGGAGCTTGCCTAGAAAAGGGACATGTACAAGCTTCTTAGTGAAGAGCACGAAGGGGCCATCAAGGACCTTCAGGTCAGCCTCGACGGGGCTCAGAAAGAGGCTGCGACCTTGAGGCGGGAACATGCCGATTTGGTCGAACAGGTAAATATTTTTGAAGTTAGTCATAAGGACTTAGGCACGAGGACTAATGACCAAACCTTGTAGGTTTAGAAGAAGATCGACCGGATAGACTAGCTCCGAGCTGAAATGAATGAGGTCCAAGCCATGGCCGACGGTTGGAAGAGCAAAATGGACAGGTTGTCCTCGGAGAAGGAAACCGCCCGGACTTAGCTGGCTTCGGTATAAGTTCAACTTCGGGTGGTGAAGGAGAAAGCCGATAAGTGGGCCCAGCTGAACGATGAACTCCGAGCTCAACTGAATTCGGCCCTGTCAGAGTGGGATGCCCTCAACAGTGAGAGTGAAGCTATTAAGTATTAGATGTGCACAATCTTTGCCGATGCTGAAGAGATGGTGGCCCAGTATAGGGCCGATGTCGAGGTAGCCGAGGCATGCTTGAAAACCAAGAGGTTATCTCGGAGGGAGATCCATGCCCGAGGATTAGACCTATCTGCTGATATCGAAGAGGCAAAAAGACTTGAGATCGAGGCCAAGAAGCTATCTAACCCCGAAGGTGAAGAGAGCTCCAAGGGTTTTGAAGAATCGGAAGGCCCCGAGGGTCTGGTGATGGGTCGTATTCCGGTGAAGACCAGGCGGAGATGCCTTAGGATTTTTTTGTTTTTGTTTTGTATCTTGCATATTTATTTTGTTAAGGCCGTTTTCATTGGCCTTTGTAAAGATATTTCGGGATGTATATAAATCCATTCTCCCTTTTGGCAATTTTCAAGTCTATTATCTTTAGCATCCTTTCACAATTGCAAAGATTTCAAATGCCTTAGCACAAAATCAAACGTGGTAATAAGTCATTTTTTTCGGAGGTCCGAATAAGACTTGTCCTCGGTGCGATCTTTGCTTGAAACTTATGGGGGCTTGGGGTGACCGGAAGCTTTCCCCAAGATGCTTATTTATGTGGTTTAAGACTATATCTTTGCAGAGGGTAACCATTGAATAGGTTTGGAATTTTATTTGAAGGCCTTATGTTTCGATAACGGGCTTCAGACATCTCCAAACCGTTTTTAGGGTGGCCATAGCCTTTTAAGTTCAGGCACTACCTAATAGTCTTTGTACCTCCGAGTTTTGATAACTCGAACTGTCCGAGTTTGTCTTGGACGACAGTCCCCGAGTGGGGGTGGTCCTTTGTGTTCAGACCGTTTTTAGGGTGGCCATAGCCTTTTAGGTTTAGGCACTTCCTAATAGGCTTTGTTCCTCCGAGTTTTGATAACCCGAGATGTCCGAGTTTGTCTTGGATGACAGTTCTCGAGTGAGGGTAATCTTTTAGATCCGGATAGAGGTGGCCCACCATAATCATCATGATGGTACTTAGTCTCTAAGACTAAGTAAGCCAATTATAATAACAATTCAAGCTATTTTAAAAAAAATAGATAATCGAAACCAACAACGGAAATATTCAAACAACCTCCCAAGACTGGTAATACAAAGTTACGAACTATAACTGAATACATGAAATGACCTCGAGGATCGAATACACAATACTGTTTGAATAAGAATTGACAGTACAATAAAATAGAAAGACTCCAAGGGACTGCGACGACCAAGCAGCTCTACCTTGAATCCTTGCGATCACACTCTAACTCTGTTAGTTCGATATCTCCAATATTTGGATCTGCACAAAAATGTGCAGAAGTGTAGTATGAGTATAGCACAGTCGGTACTCAGTAAGTATAAAGACTAACTTCAGTGGAGTAGTGACGAGGTACAGTCAAAACACTCATTAGTCTAATAACCTGTGCAGTATAACATATAAAATAATAGGAGGCTAATAGCAATGATAACAACAATAATCAACCAGTGATATAAACAACAAGATAGAAAGAACACCATAAATATTATAGAAAGAACACCATAAATATTACTCAAACAATAATGAACACAAGTACAACCAAATAATCAAGTCCTACAAAATATACATCTTTCATCTATAAGTTTTTCAAATAAAAATCTTTAGAATATAATCCTTTCCAATAAATATATTTTGAATATACTTCCTTCAAATAAATATCTTTCAAATATAATTCTTTGAAATAGATCTTTCGAATATAATTCTTTCAAATAATATTTTGAATATAATTCTTTCAAATAAAAGTCATCCAGTGACACCTCATTTATAATCATAAATAATACGGGTCTCGGCCCACTTTCGTATTTTCACGGCACCTTGTGCCCATATTTCTATCATAACCGCAAGGATAACTCACGTGCCAAAAATATATATAAAATCCGCACAATCAATTTATTTTAGTTAAGTAAGGTTATAATTTTTAAATCAAGTAAGAAATCAACAAAGAAATGAATTTATTTTTGAAATAGTTTGAGTGAAGAAAATGACATTTCAATTAATATAAAGCTTTCGATAAGCTACTGATTTGGATGTAAAACTTATTAAATTAAAACATAATAGTAATTTCTTTTATTTAAAACAACTCATTCATCGAAAACCAGTACAAACCAGAAATACAAATCCTCAGTGTGTCGTACAAAAAGCCAACACAATACAACATGAGTAAACAACATGGGCACTCCCGAGGTACCGCCTCATAGTCCCAAAAGTACACGCACAACAGGGGAGCTCCCGAGGTACCGCCTCGTAGTCCCAAAAGTAAATATGCAAGACAAGGGGAGCTCCCGAGGTACAGCCTCGTAGTTCCAAAAGTAAATAAGCAAGACAGGGAGAGCTCACCGCCTCGTAGTCCCAAAAGTAAATATGCAAAATAGGGGGAGCTCCCGAGGAACCACCTCATAGTCCCAAAAGTAAATATGCAAGACAGGGGGAGCTCCCGAGGTATCGCCTCGTAGTTCCAAAAGTAAATATCACAACACAATACAACTTGCACCTCAAGTGCTCAAATATCACAACACATCACAAATCGCACATCAAGTGCTCAAATATTACAATATGTCACAAATTGCACATAGGCCCAACCAATTCCAAAGATACGACAAAATCAAATAATTCCACGACAATTAGCCCAAGGCTCCACACAATGTATATAAAACCTCAAAAACAACCACAAGGATGGAAAAGTAACTCAGATCTAAATTTCCGATAAATGTATAATTCCTCTTTTTAAACTTATTTACTTAATTATTTGCAGATAAAAAAAAATCCATAATATAATTATTTTCGGGGAATATCGAATCAACAAACACAGAGAATTCACAAATAAATTCAAGTAGCAATCACACCAATTTATCATATAAAATAAATTCGACAAATAAGGATTTGAGTCATGACAAATAGAGGATTAAATAAATGTCCACAATTATTCAGTTCAATACATAAAAATGCTTAAGACTTTAACTAATAAGTTTTGCACATATAAGCCCGAGTACATGCTCGTCAGCTCGCGTACACGGCTTTTCACATTTCACAAATACCACATAATAATCAATGCCTAAGGGGTAATTCCCCCACTCAAGGTCATGCAAGATACTTACCTTTACAGAGTTAGGCCAATATTCCAAAATAGCCTTCTCGCTTGAATTGACTCCGGACAGCTCAAATCTATCCAAATAATTGTATAACTTCATTAAAATTCATCGAAAATAATTTCGGATAATAAAACATCGACCTAAAATTTCACATTAAAAAGTCAACCGAAAATCAACGCGGGACCCGCCTCTCGGAACCCGGCATAATTTTTACGAAATTCGAACACCCATTCCGACATGAGTTCAACCATACCAATTTTATCGAATTCCGATAATGAATTGACCGCCAAATCTTAAATTTTCGTTTTTGAAAAGTTTTACAAATCTCCAATTTCTTCCATTTGATTCACTAATAATTGATGAAAATAACAATGTAATCATGAAGTATCATAACTTTTGGATATAGAACACTTACTCCAATCCATATGGTAAAAATCACCTCAAAAATCACTTCAATCCGAGCTTCATAACTCCAAATATGTTAAAATGGCCGAAACCTTCGGTGTAAGAATTTGTCCAGGCAAGTCGCATTTGACATTTGCGATTTGCCTCAGCCCAGAAAAATAGCATTACCAGTCTTCAGTAAATAGATCATAACTTTCTATACAAATGTCCAAAGGATGAATGGTTTACCTTTCTAGAAACTAGAATCAAGGGATACAACTTTCATGTTCTGATAATCTCCAAATTCCTTACATATTGCGAGATATAAGCTTCCAAAGATAGCTCTGTGCATCAGAAATTTCGCACACTGTTGTAGCCAAAAACTACAGTACCAGGCTTCAGTAAATAGATCATAACTTTCTTTAAAAATATCCAAATGATGAATTGTTTATCTTTCTAGAAACTATAATCAAAGGGCTACAAATTTTATGTTTTGATAATCTCCCGATTACTTATAGATTGCGAGATATAAGCTTCTAAAGTAAGTCCCGCGCATCTGAAATTTTGCTGTTGTAGCAAAAAAAAACTAGCTGTTAAAAATGGCCTAACAATGGTCCGAAACCACTCCGAAACTCACCCGAGCCACATGGTACCCCGTACGAATATAACAACAAGTCCCATAACATAACATGGACTTAGTCGAGGCCTGAAATCACATCAAACAACACCGAACAACGAATCGCACCTCGAATCGAACTTATGAGTTTATGAAATTTTCCAAATTTTATATCTTGTGCCGAAACATATCAAATAAATCCGGAATGAATTCAAATTTTGCATGCAAGTCATAAATGACATAATGGAGCTTTTTCAATTTTCAAAAAATCGAATTTCGACCTCGATATCAATAAAGTCAACTCCCGGTCAAACTTTTCAAAAAACTTCTATTTTTCATCTTTCGCCAAAATGCGCCGAATTGTCCTACGGACTTCGAAATTGAGATACGTACATACGCCCAAGTCTGAAATCACCACATGTAGCTATTGGAATCATCAAAATTCCATTCCAGAGTTGTTTGCTCAAAAGTCAAACTCTGGTCAACTCTTTTCATTTAAGCTTCAAAAGTGAGAGTTGTTCTTTCAATTAAATTCTAAAGCTTCCGAAAATCAAACTCGACCGTACATGCAAGTCATAATACATATTACGAAGTTGCTCGAGACCTTAAGTCGCTGAACGAGGCGTAAATTTTTAAAATGACATGTCGGATCGTTACACCCTTGGGCTCGATATTCTTAAGGAACAAAATGCGTATTAGCAAGGTAGAAACTTATTTTCATTCCTGTGCATAATATACAAGATTGTAGGCGTGCAAAAGCCCCATATTATGGATTAGGGGTCTACGTGGGCATGGTTCATTTCACCGTTTGGCTACAATAAATCCTATCTACCGAGCCTAGACTGTTCAAACACAAAGTTTCCTTCCTTGCTAGAAATCTTAACCCGAGGGTGATGGCCCCCAGTATTCGAGGTCGATCTTCGAGAGGGATCGAATATTATTGATGTGACCATGACTCCGATTCAAAACCGATCGTTGACTCCAAGTTAGCACGATCCACTGTTGCCTCGTTAAAAACCTTATCGAAAATCCCATTTGGACAAAACCGGTTCAAGGGAAAAAGAGTGCAACGCGTGCTTTCAGACCTAGCAACTACATCATCCTTCGGTCGTTGCCTGCAAATGTTAGTCCAACTCGCAATATAAAAAATGAATGAACGAAGTCATATCTTAGTAGTAGTGTCATTTTAAGCGGGTCACATTCCAGTTGTTCGGTAGCTGTGCATCGTTCCCTGCTTTGAGTTTATACAAATCTTTACCGGTAATCCTGATAATTCGATATGGACCTTCTCAAATCGGTCCCAGCTTCCCTTCGTTCGGGTTCCGGGTGTTTAATGTCACCTTTCTTAACAGCAAGTCCCCGATATTGAAATGCCGTAGGTTGGCTGTCCGGTTGCAATACCTTTCGATCCGCTATTTCTGGGCGGCCAACTGGATGAGGGTGGCCTCGCGCCTCTCATCCAATAGTTTCAGGCTCGTGCTCGTGGCCTCACCGTTTGACTCTTCGATCGCATACCGGAACCTGAGACTCGATTCTCCTACCTCGATTGGTATTAGTGCTTCGACACCGTAGACCAATGAAAATAGGGTGGCCCCGGTACTAGACTTTGAGGTCGTACGATATGCCGATAGGGCTTCGGACAAAATTTCATTCCATTTTCCTTTGGCATCAGTCAACTTTTCTTAAGGTTTTGGAGTATGGTCTTGTTTGTAGACTCCGCATGCCCGTTCTACTAGGTTAATAGGGTGTTGAGAAGATCCTTTTTATCTTATGGTCCTCGAGAACTTTGCTTACCTTGTTGTCGATGAATTGCTTCCCGTTGTCACACACGATCTCGGTCGGTATCCCGAACAGACATATTATGTGGTCCTAAATAAAATCCATGACTTCTTTTTCTTGGACTTTCTCGAATGCCTGAGTTTCAACCCATTTGAAAAAATAGTCAGTCATAAATAGTATAAATTGAGCCTTACCGGGTGCCCATGGCAGGGGACCAACAATGTCCATTCCCTATTTCATGAATGGCCATGGTGATAAGACTGAGTTCATAGCTCCCCAGGCTGATTAATTATCGGTGCGCGTCTTTGGCAAATGTCACATCTTCGTACAAAGTCCCTTGCATCTTTCTCCATGTTGGTCCAGTAATAGCCGACCCTGATTATCTTACGAACCAAAGACTCTGCCCCCGAATGGTTTTCGCAGGTGCCCTCGTGAACTTCTCTAAGAACATATTCGGTGTCTCCTGGCCCCAAGCATACAGCTAGTGGGCCGTGGAATGTGCTTCCGTACAAAGTACCCTCTGACAAGCTAAAATTGGCCGCCTTCGTGCGTAGAGCCCTTGATTCTTTAGGATCCAATGGCAACTTTCCGGTCTTAAAGTAATATATATACTTGTTTCTCCAGTCCCAAGTATAACTTGTTGAGTTTATCTAAGCATGGCCTTCATCCACTACCGATTTCATGAGTTGAACAACCGTTCCTGAGTTGAATTCGTCGTCATCAACCGATGACCCCAAGTTATCCAGAGCATCGACTTCACTATTTTGATCCCGGGGTACGTTCTGTAAGGTCCATTTCTTGAATTGATGTAGTGTTGTCGCGCCCCATTTTTCCTTGCGGAGTCCGGGTTTCAACATTCATTGGGAACAACTCATTTCCTTTTGGGAATTGGGTATTTGAATTTGAAGAGTCGCCACCTAACGGATTTAAGGCGCGTTAGGGCACCTAAAGCAAGTAACTCATGAAATCGGTTTGCATTACCAGAGACTTGGGTAAGGGCTCGAAATAACCTTGAGGGGAAGGTGTTAGGCACCCCTCGCGTACCACAATGGTGGGTCCTGGCCGAACTCAAATTATGTGAATTAGTCATTAAAGAAACAAAGCATATAAACACATAAAGTTTATTTAAACGGGGTAAAGGGGGTCCTAGGTTTGTTGGCCTATAGGATCACATCTGTACAATACCCGGTAAGCCTTCCTTAACTAGAGGGGTTACACGTGGCATTAACGCACATGTCATCATATCCTTTACTACCCAATTTCGCTCCCCTTGGTCATAGCCTAAAGCGTTCTAACAACCTTAAGATGTATCCTATGCGTGCATTACCCACCCTTTTACTTATATAGTCCCGGAGGTATTTAGGACTTCTAGTTAAGGTGGATATAGACTCTCCTACAGTAATTAAAAGGAGAAAATTCTAGGCGACAAACAAAACACGTAGGACTGGACCAAAGATAGAATAGTTAAAAGGCTCATATTTTACCTCCACAAATAGAACAAGCAAGTGCACGTCTCAAACAGCAAATTTCAGATGTTTCAGAGAGGTCCTAGAACAGGATATTTAGGTGGGCATGACAAGCAGAGAATATGCAGCATTGAGTTAAGGCAAAGCGTTAAAGACCTAATCAGTTTGCCTACTGATTTTAGAATCTGTTGAATCTGTTGAGTTCACAAATAAGCACATCATAGTTTCCAGTTTTTATAAGATTTTAATTACCTATAGGCTTGCCTAGGCGGAGATACCCTATAAACATGCTGTCTAAATGTAATCAGGATCAATTTAAAACAAACAGCTTTGAACTTATTAAGTCCTATAAGCATGCTGGTCTAGGCGCTGAACATTACAGAGCTGGTTTACATACATTTAATCCTAGAACATGATATCTAGGTGTTGGGATTGCTTTCAAACAGGATAGTTACTGACTTATGCGATATAGACATGGTTTTAAAGCGAATGCAATAACAGTCCTAAAGCAGGATCTTTAATGCACATAACGAATGAACGCTTTGTTAAGCAGGATTATAGCAGTAATTTAATAACAGAATTTCTAGGTGATCATGATTATGCGGAGGCAGAATTTCATAACAAATGAGGTGATGAGCCTATAACATGTTTTCTAGTATGCCAAACAATCCTAAAAGAATGGTTTCTAAAGCAAGTAAATATAACAATCCTAAAGCATGGTTTCTAAAGCAAGTAAACATAATAAACCTAAGGCATGATTTCTAATGCGAGTAAACATAATAAACCTAAAGGCATGATTTCTACCCGATTTCCATCACAAGAAATCATATAAGAATCCCCTTCCCTTTTACTAATTTCCCCAATATCTGTTTACAAGGATTATTATTACAGACCATAAATGAATTACATAATGAATAAAAGCTATACTATAGGGAGCCTGAAATAGGCCCAAAGTGAACCTGGAAATACCAGGCCTTCAAACAGTCCCAGATGCCATAGTCTCATGATGTCCAATAAGGGTATCCTAGTGTGTCAAAGTTCCCAAGGGCCTCAGGGACCCCGGGCAATGCTCACACCAAGATCCTTTTAAATAGAAGAGTAGTTATGTGCAGTGTGGAAAGGCCAGCCCCAGTGTGCCAGAGTTTGGAGGAATCTCGTGGATTCCTAGGCAGCACACACACTGGAGGGGCAGAACTTAAGTAATCTAGGAGTAGAAGTGAGAGTGCTTGACATAGTTGATTTTTTTTTTTAAAACAGTATAGAGGTAAAATCTTTAGGAGTGAAAATACTTTAGGAGTAGTAATAGTTTGGAGAAACATATTAGGAGTGAAAAACATGTTGAAAACCTTTTGAGGGAAAAGAAGGTTCAGCAAACAACAACATAGTCACAAAAGCATTACATTGCCCAGTTTCAACTTCACTTTGTCAATCAGTTCTAGATGTACAAACAGTTACACAAAAGGGAGCAGGGGTTGGGAACACAAGACACTTGAAACAGGAGCACATAAGAAGAAGGTTGAAGGCAGTTATATTAGTTAATAGAGCAAGCAGGAATACTGATTTAAGGTCTAAATTACAATCATACTTAGTGATAAGCATGCTATTTAAGAACAGACAAGACTTAAGCACGGCAATAAACATGTTGGCTAAACACAGTGAGACATAAGTCTGGATACAGAGGCAATCATGCTAAAGAATACAGGAAGAACCACAAAGATTCTATCATACAAAGTAGCCATACTAGTTGGGGGTTACAGGACAGGGAAAATACAAAAGTAAACATGCTGTTTAAGACCATATTGAATACTTAAGAAAATAGACATGCTGATTAAAACACTGAACAAGAGAGGGTGAAACTTAAGCATACCGATCACACCAGCAAACGGGGAAGAATAATTGAGTGCCTAAGCAATTAAACTAGTGCAGAAAGTGACGTGGATTCAACAAGGAGCACATAGATTTGAATTTCGGAATGACATTGAAATAGGAACATACCAGTTAAGGAAGCAAAAGTAGAAAGTAAAGTGAGCAGGATTCCACAGTCTAGCCTTGGCTTTCAGCCGGCTAGACAAGCAATGAGCACAAGTAGCAGAAAGAGAGATGAGAGAAAGTTTGTGCGTGTGTGTTTTTGAACTACTGTTCGTGTGTTTAAGATGTAGAACAAGAGTGTATATATAGGAGTTGAATAGTGCAAGTAAATGAGGCAAGACAGGTAAATATTGTAAATAAGGTAAGGGAAGTAATCAAATAATCAATCAAGCTTGATAGGGATAGAAAATTAGGGGATTGTACCCATAAATAACTCTGATTGAGTTTCAAATAAGGCAAGAAGCAGGTTTAACATCCAATTAGGGTTAGAACCCATAAATCAAGCAATCAATCACACGAATAAGGCAATCAGAGGTAATTAGAGACCAATCAAGGGTAAATCAACCCATAAATAGGCAAGAGACTCCAATTAGGAACCTCTGGGTTAAGGAAAGCAAGTAGAAATCAGTAAATTATTTTAGCAAACAATGAAAACCTAAATAATTTAGCTAATCAGTCAATTATTCAAACAATAACGGACAAAAATATTGAAATCAAACCATGAACAGTCAAGCAATCAAGCCTGGAACATAGTCATTATAGAAAGATTAAACAAACATGAGAAATTTCAGAAAACCCTTTGCAAAAATAGACGAAGCAGAAATCCTAATTTTGAAAAATACTTAGAGTTGATTAACAGTAGGGAATCAAAAAATCCTTAAGGAAAACGGTCATGGAAACTTGAAAACACTTCAGATACACAGAGGTTCGACCAACAAATAACGAGAAAACCAAACCCTAATATAACAAAGTGTTTAAAAATTGATTAACAGAAAGAAATAAGAGAACTTTTAAAGAAAAGTTGTTGACGGACTCAGAATCGCTTTAGATCTACAAAGATCTGGATGGATTCATGTCCAAAATTAGGGTTTTGAGGAAAAAGGAAAGGGGTAAAGATAATATGGCCTTGAACCAGAGATTTGAACCACAAACGTCGAGATAGTAACACTCACAGATCATAGGCGGACCCTCGAAGAGTCTTGAACAAGATCTGGCTAGATTTCTTCGAGATTTTTCCATGAAATAACAAAATCGGGCAATCAGGTGAAGTAGGAGACCAATAGAAATCTCAAACAGCCATAGAAATCCATAGAACGGGTAGGAATCAAAGACAATAGGGCTGGTTTTGGGTGGTGGCGGCTAGGGTTAGAGTTTGGTCTCAGAGAGAACTAGAGAAGAGAGGGGATTCAAGGGCGGCTGGTGTGGGAAAATGATTAGGGTTAGGGGGTCGTTTAGAATAAAAAAGAAAAGAGTGAATAGGGGCCGTTGATCTCTGAGATCAACGGTCGAGATTGGACGGGGTTTGGGTCGAGTAGAGGTCTTTAGGTTTTGGGCTGGGTAGATTTGGGCCCATTTTTAATTGAATTGGATTGGTGGGTCCGATTTTGGGTATACAATTAGGGGCTATTTGTTAAATACCCATTTTTTAATAAAAGTAATTTTAAAAATAGCTAATTAAAAGATAAAAAATGATTTTTATGCATGTAGGTGATTTAAAATAATTACTTAATATTGTAAAAAATTTAAAAAGTCATTTTTACATAGATAATGTAGCTATGCATATATGTCGGCTATTATTGCAAAATACACAATTATAGTTTTAAAAATGCAAAATGTAATTGAAAAAATGCAATTGGAATATTTGAACATTTATATGAGCATGAATGATGAATTTGGATGGTTAAATCATCATAAAGTAATATGAGGGATAATTTTGAATATTTATATAATAAAAATGCAGAAATAAATGGATTTAAGGACTTTAAAAAATTATAAAACAATTTGTGCATGTTCGTAAATGCATGTACTATAGTGTATGCATATTTTAAAAATATATGAGGGAAAAATTGGGTATCAACAGCTGCCCCTCTTTACCCGGGAAGGATGAAAGAGTTTTCGGGTAAAGAATGATGACCGATTTTGACCGAATGGGATGTTTTGAAAAATAGAGGCCGAACCCTGGTCTTTGAGCTGCCTACATATCCCTTGTTTTACAGGAATCAGGCCATGTGTAGTTCTGGACTCACCGGTGAATGAAGCCGATGGAGTTGTTATAGGAATGGTAGCTAGTTTCATCAAAAGGTTCTTTTGTGAAGGGTGAGGTCGGATAGAGTTATGCTTGCGAATCTGGAATGTAACGAATGTATTATAGGGAAGATAGCTGGATATCACGGAGTAGGATGGGTAACTGATGAATGGCAAAGTGAAAAATGGCATGAGCGGAAACCGGAGCGAATGCTGCTCCCGTTTAAAGAACGGTTACCTCCTGGATTACCTGCAAAACTTAAAACACAATGCATGCGAGTATATAGATGATGCAAATTCCCTTTGGACCATCAAAGACTGTCTTTGGACGGTGCGGATGACGTCCTTAGACTATGATGTCATGGGCCATGAATTGTGAGATAGGAGATTCGCAGGCCATGAAATGATTTTCTCGGGCTATGAAATGGTGCCACCGAACCATGACGCCTTTGAATAATGATATGAAAATTTGAGAGATCCTCAGGCCATGGCATGGTGTCTTCCGGCTATGAGTATGATGCCTTTAGACAATGACGCCTTTGGACAAGTTGGCGATATTTCAGCCCATGAGATGCAATAATATGATGCTAAAAACAACAAGACAAGGCTTAGTCTTGTGAGGTTGAGGGCAAAGCTTAGCCCGAAAGAGGAGCAAATAGATAGTGCCGGAGAGACAGTGCTTAGTCTCGGCAAATAAAGGCGATGATTGGCCTTATGCAAATAGGAGGCGGAGCTTAGCCTCATGCAAATGGAGACAGAGATTAGTCTCATGCAAGATTCAGGATAGGGCTTAGTCCCATGAAAATGGAAGGCAGGGCTTACCGGAGATTTGAACCACAAATGTCGAGATAGTAACACTCACAGACCATAAGCGGACCCTCGAAGAGTCTTGAACAAGATCTGGCTAGATTTCTTCGAGATTTTTCCATGAAATAACAAAATCGGGCAATCAGGTGAAGTAGGAGACCAGTAGAAATCTCAAACAGCCATAGAAATCCATAGAACGGGTAGGAATCAAAGACATTAGGGCTGGTTTTGGGTGGCGGCGGCTAGGGTTAGAGTTTGGTCTCAGAGAGAACTAGAGAAGAGAGGGGATTCAAGGGCGGCTGGTGTGGGAAAATGATTAGGGTTAGGGGGTCGTTTAGAATAAAAAAGGAAAGAGTGAATAGGGGCCATTGATCTCTGAGATCAACGGCCGAGATTGGACGGGGTTTGGGTCGGGTAGAGGTCTTTAGGGTTTGGGCTGGGTAGATTTGGGCCTGTTTTTAATTGAATTGGATTGGGGGTCCGATTTTGGGTATACAATTAGGGGCTATTTGTTAAATATCCATTTGTTAATAAAAGTAATTTTAAAAATAGCTAATTAAAAGATAAAAAATGATTTTTATGCATGTAGGTGATTTAAAATAATTACTTAATATTGTAAAAAATATAAAAAATCATTTTTTACATAGATAATGTAGCTATGCATATATGTGGGCTATTATTGCAAAATACACAATTATAGTTTTAAAAATGCAAAATGTAATTGAAAAAATACAATTGAAATATTTGAACACTTATATGAGCATGGATGATGAATTTGGATGGTTAAATCATCATAAAGTAATAAGAGGGAAAGTTTTAAATATTTATATTTTAAAAATGCAGAAATAAATGGATTTACGGACTTTAAAAAATTATAAAACAATTTGTGCATGTTTGTAAATGCATGTAATATAGTGTATGCATATTTTAAAAATATATGAGGGAAAAATTGGGTATCAACAAGCGTTACCTGTAATTAGTCCAAGTATCTCCGCATCCGTTCTTCCTTTACTTCGAATGTCCAATTGACTTGATTTATCACAAGGAGAGAGTCGAACTTAGCTTCGACTATTTCGGCCGCTAGGCTTTTAGCTAGTTCGAGACCTGCAATCATGCCTCGTACCCGACCTCATTGTTAGTCAATTTAACAGTTCTAATAAATTGCCTAACTACATTACCCGTAGGCGGCTTCAACACGATGCTGAGTCCGGACCCCTTTGCGGTCGAGGCACCGTCCGTGAAGATGGTCCATATTCCCGAGGAAGTATTCGAGGTGATCAACAATTCCTTTTCGACTTTAGGTATTAAGGCCGACGTGAAATCGACCACAAAGTCTGCCAAAATTTGAGATTTGATGGCGGTCCGGGGACGATATTCGATATCATACCCGCTAATTTCCACGGCCCATTTGGCCAATCGACACGAGAGCTGGGTTTGTGCATTATGTTTCTTAAAGGGTAAGAAGTTACAACGCATATGGGATGACATTGAAAGTATGACTTCAACTTTCTAGAGGCGCTAAGCAAAGCCAACACCAATTTTTCTAGGTGAGGGTATCTTGTTTCGGCCTCACCTAGGGTTCTACTAACATAATAGATAGGAAATTGCATACTTTCCTCTTCCCGGACTAGGACTCCGCTTACCACTATCTCGGATCTCGCTAAGTACAGGTACGTCCGTTCGTCTGTTTTTGGGGTATGGAGCAAGGGTGAACTTGAAAGATACCGTTTGAGTTCTTCCAAAGCCTGCTGGCATTCCGGGATCCACGAAAAGTTATTTTTTCTTCAATAACGAGAAGAAACTGATGACTCTTATCAGAGGATCTCTATATGAATCAGCCGAGGGCGGCTATGCATCCGGTTATCCTCTGAACGACCTTAACATTATCCACCATGGTGATATCTTCTACTAGCTTTGATTTTTTCTGGATTGATCTCGATCCCTCGATTGGACACCATGAATCCAAGGAACTTTCTGGATCCGACCCCGAACGCGCATTTCTCAGGGTTCAGGTTCATATTGTATTTCTTTAGTATATTGAAGGTTTCTTACAAATGTTTCAAATGGTACTCTACTCACAGGGACTTAATTAACACATCGTCAATGTAAACCTCCATTGATTTTCTTATTTGTTCTTCGAACATCCGGTTCACTAAGCGTTGATAAGTGGCACCAGCATTTTTTAGTTCGAACGACATTACGTTATAACAATAGGTGCCGAACTTAGTGATGAAGGAAGTTTTTTCTTGATCGTCTGGGTCTACCCGAATTTGGTTGTACCCGGAATAGGCATCAAGAAAGCTGAGTATCTCATGCCCGACGGTTGCATCGATTATTCAATCGATGTTTGGCAAAGAAAAGAGTCCTTGGGGCACGCCTTGTTCAAGTCTTTGTAATCTACACACATTTTTAACTTATTTCTTTTTTTAGGTACTACTACTACATTAGCTAACCAATCTGGGTACTTAACTTCCCGGATGGAACCTATTTTAAGGAGTTTGGATACCTCGTCTTTGATGAATGTTTGCTTGACTTCAGACTAAGGCCTCCTTTTTCTGTTTATCCGGGTGGAACTTTGGGTCCAAGCTTAGCTTATAAGTGGTTACTTCTGGCGGGATCCCTGTCATATCTAAATGGGACCAAGAAAAACAATAAACGTTAGCTATAAGCAATTGAATGTGTTTTTTCATGAGCTCGGGAGTCAACCCCGTGCCCAGGTATACCTTTCGATCGGGCATGTGCTGATCAATACGACTTGTTTCAGCTCCTCGATCGTTGACTTGGTGACATCAGAATCATCAGGGGATATGAACGACCTAGGAACTCCATAATCACCATCCTCCCATATCTCTTGCTTCTCCAGTTTAGTCGGGGCTGGTCTCGGTGATTGCTATTTAGTTTCCGACTTCAAATTCTTCGATGTCGAGAGTGAGGACACGGGGGTCACCTCATCGACCGTGAACATTTCTTTTGCGGCTGGCTGTTCTCTGTAAACTGTCTTGATTCCTTCTAGTGTGGGGAATTTTAGTGCTTGGTGTACTGTCGAGGGTATTTCCCTCATGTTGTGAATCCATGGCCTTCCGAATAAAGCGTTATATCTCATATCTCCTTCAATCACATAGAACTTTATTTCTTGGATGGTTCCGGCGGTGTTCACTGATAGGGTTATCTCCTATTTAGTAGTTTCGCATGCCATGTTGAATCCGTTTAGAACTCGGACTGTAGGTACTATTTGGTCTTGTCGACCCAGCTATTCCACGACCCTCGATCTGATGATATTGGCCGAGCTACCTGGATCAATTAAAACACGCTTAACTCGAGACGTATTATGAGTACAGATATTACCAGTGCAATCATTATGTGGCTGCATGATGCCTTCGGCGTCTTCGTCGTTGAAAGATACGGTCCCCTTCGGCATATAATCTCGAGTCCATTTTCCCTTGTAATTGACACCTTAGTGTGTTTTATCATCGGTCCCTAGGGGACGTCGACTCCACCAATGATCATGTTAATGACGTGTTGGGCTCCTTGTTCGAGGTGCTTGTTGGAATCCCTATTCCTGAAGTGATTCTTGGCTCGATCACTCAGGAATTCTCGGAGGTGTCTGTTATTGAATAACTGGGCTACTTATTCCCTTAATTGTCGGCAGTCTTTGGTTCTGTGGCCATGAGTGCCATGATACTTACATATTAGGTTGGGGTCCCTTTGGGCAGGATCAGACTGCAATAGTCGAGGCCATTTGGTATCTTTGATGCATCCGATGGCGGATACGATAATATCAGCATCGGTACTGAAGTTGTATTCCGATAATCTCGATGCCTCCCTGGCCCCGAGCGACCTATCGAAACCGTTCTTGCTCATGAGTCCTCGACTATTCTGGCCTCGATCGTTCCTCTTTTCACTCCTCGCAGGATTGCGTCCGGACCATTACTCCTTCGATCTCTATTATAGGGTTGATATCACTCCCTGATCAATCTTGGTTCATGATCGACGACTCTCTTGGATCTATCACTAGTTCTGACGGGATACACGGACCCGAAAGGGGTTCCAAGCTGATCATCTTCGACTCTGATTTTTGACTGGTACCTGTTATGGACGTCGCCCGAGTTACCGCTGGGTATTCTACCATGTTTTATTTCAACTAATGCGAAGCCAATGAGCTTTGGGGGTTATGTCCTTGTGTAAATGCTTGAATGGCCCAATCATCCGCTACCGGGGCAGATCCATCCGTTCTATTTGAAACCTCGACACGAATTCCCTGAGCATCTCGTTATCTCTTTGCTTTACCTTGAAAAGGTCTGACTTCCGGGTTCCGACCTTGATGGACTCGGTGTGTGCCTTTCCAAAGGCATCTGCAAGCATAGTAAACGAATTAATAGAATTATGGGGTAAGTTGTGTTACCATATCATAGCTCCTTTCGACAAGGTTTCTCCGAACTTTTTCAGCAGAACAGATTCAATTTCGTCATCTTCTAAGTCGTTCCCTTTGATGGCACACGTGTAGGAGGTCACATGTTCATTTGGATCAGTTGTTCCATTATACTTTGGAATTTCGGGCATACAGAACTTCTTTGGGATTGGTTTCGGAGCCGCGCTTGGAGGGAAAGGTTTTTGGACAATTTTTTTGGAATCTAGGCCTTTCAATATTGGGGGTTCTCCTGGGATCTGATCAACCCTGAAGTTATAGGTCTCGACTTTCTTGTCGTTGGATTCGATCTTCTTTTCCCCCCATTCCACCCGCTTCGTCAATTCCTCGAGCAACTTTATTATTTCGAGTCTGGCTTTGGTTTCAACTTTACCCGGCCTTTCTGAGGTTCGTTCATTTCTTCGGGTGTTCTCCCGGTGTCACGACCCGGATTTTCCCACCCTCGGGGCTCGTGATGGCGCCTACTCGTAGAAGCTAGGCAAGCCACAAATCATAAACTCCTACCTATTTTATTTTAAATCCTTTTATCAATCATAACAACAAGCGTTAAATATTTAAATGACAGCGAAATATGAAATTAAAGTGGAAGACTTAAATTAACTAAGCTGAACAATAATGCGGAATTCAACATGTGCCTCTACCCAAGAACTGGTGTCACATCATCCACGGACTACTAAGAGTACTAAATACAATCACTTGAAAGAAATATAACAGTGTTTGTCTCGAAAACATGAGATAACAGAATGAAATATAAGATAGAGGAGACGCCGGACCTGTGGACGCGTGCAAGGCTACCTCGGAGTCTCGGTGGACTGAAGGCTGGCTCCCGAGCTACTACTGCTGTCCGGGACCTGGATCTGTGCAAAAGAGCACAGAGTGTAGTATCAGCACAACCGACCCCATGTGCTGGTAAGTGCCTAGCCTAACCTCGACGAAGTAGTGAAGAGGCTAGGACCAAACTACCAAATAAACCTGTGCAGTTATATAATGTATAGAGGAAAGTAAAGCAGGAATAAACAAGTAAGGATGGGAGGGGAAACATGTTGCGGGGAGATAACAGTTGAAACAGAATCTCAAGAGAATTATCAGGAAACCAAAATTCAACTTCTAACAAGGATAAGTAAAACAAGGCAGGTTTCACTCTCGGTTCACAACTCGTTGCAGGCGTGCAACCCGCTCCCATTTTATTAAATCTCGTGGTAGGCGTACCACCCGCTCCCATTTCATTAAATCTCGTGGTAGACGTACCACCCGCTCCCTTTTCATTAAATCTCGTGGTATGCGTACCACCCGCTCCCATTTTATTAAATCTCTTGGTAGGCATACCACTCGCTCCCTAATCATATTGTTGCGGCGTGCAACCCGATCCATATATATAATAGTGTTGCGGCGTGCAACCCGATCCATATATATAATATTATTGCGGCGTGCAACCCGATCCATATATAATATTGTTGCGGCGTGCAACCCGATCCATATATAATATTGTTGCGGCGTGCAACCCGATCCATATATAATATTTTCAATTATAACAAGAGTCCCGACAAGGGATCAAAANAATCTCGTGGTAGGCGTACCACCCGCTCCCATTTCATTAAATCTCGTGGTAGAGTACCACCCGCTCCCATTTCATTAAATCTCGTGGTAGGCGTACCACCCGCTCCCATTTCACTAAATCTCGTGGTAGGCGTACCACCCGCTCCCATTTCACTAAATCTCGTGGTAGGCGTACCACCCGCTCCCATTTTATTAAATCTCGTGGTAGGCGTACCACCCGCTCCCATTTCATTAAATCTCGTGGTAGGCGTACCACCCGTTCCCATTTCATTAAATCAATAGTTCTTCCAAATGAAATTTACTCCAACAAACGCAATAATTAATACGAATTCATAAGACAACAAGTACACAATAATTATGACTCACTGAGAAAAACAAGTAATGACAAGTAGCAATTAATTATGGACTTTAAGGAGCAAATAGGCAATTTAATATTTAGTATGCTAAATGTCAAGTAGCAATTAAGTCACATAAACATGTAGCAATTATAGCATAAATTCAAGGCATAATGTTGCGCAAGGATACCTCGAGCAAATAATAACAAGTAACACAATAAAGGAAAATGCCAACATAAAGAATCACAGTAACAGTGGAATAAGATCATTAATGCACTGGAACCGATAACAACAAGAAAATCAGTAAATAAAAGTAAAGGACAACATAACTCAATTATCAGCAAGAATCAGGAAAATCAAAGACAAGTGCACGGCATCACCCTTCGTGCTTTTACTCTCGTCCTCACCAAGCAATAATATAATGAAAACGTGCATGGCATCACTCTTCGTGCTTTTACTCTCTTTCCTCACCAAAGCAATTAGAATAATAAAATGTGCACGGCATCACCCTTCGTGCTTTTACTCTCTTTCCTCACATATAATCAATAGAATTGGCACGGAATGGTACATCGTGCGGCACGGCATCATCCTTCGTGCTTTACGCTCTTTCCTCACAATAGCAAACAATGCACGACATCACCCTTCGTGCTTTAACACTCTTCCTCACCCAAACAGCAATCACAAACAAGGGCAAGGGAAATAAACAAGAACATATAGGAATCCCGGCAAGGGAACAACGATTTAACAATTAAATCCTGGCAAGGGAGCAATAAGTAAATAATTAAATCCCGGCAAGGGAACAACAATTAAATAATTCAATCCCGGCAAGGGAACATTTCAATAACTCTTTCTCTATCTTTCACTTGTACTTCGTAACTCACTTTACCACTTGAGCCAATGCTCCAAAGGGTTCAATCATCTCATATACTTTCACAATTCATAATATAACTCGAGCCAATGCTCCAAAATGTTCAAAGGTCTCAATTCCTTCCACAAACTTTTCACAACAACTAGAAATTATCACCAAAGCATGAAGAATACAACGAAACCATGAAAATCACAAAATAAGACTCACGGTCATACTTGACACCAACGTATAGATACTCGTCACCATGCCTATACGTCGTACTCAACCATTATCACATAGCAAATAGGACTCAACTCCTAATCCCTCAAGCTAAGGTTAGACCAAACACTTACCCCGATGCCTTGAACACAACTCAAGTCTCAATTATAGCTTTACCCCTTGATTCCGCTGCCAATTCACTTGTATCTAATCACAAATTACTTAATTACATCAATAAGTGCTAAATGAATCAACCCCAATGCATGAAAATGTGTTTTCCAAAGTTTTACCCAAAAATTCAAAAATCGCCCCCAGGCTCACGTGGTCAAAACCCGAGGTTCGAACCAAAACCCGATTACCCATTCCCCCCACGAACCCAAATATATAATTTGTTTTGAAATCGGACCTCAAATTGAGGTCCAAATCCCCAATTTTTGAAAAACCTGGGTCCTACCCAAAACACCCAATTTCCCCCATAAAAATCTTTGATTTTAGGTTGAAATCATGTTAAAAGATGTTAATGATTGAAAGAAATGAGTAAAAACTAACTTACAATTGATTTGGAAGAAGACTTGTTCTTGGAAAATCGCCTAAGTGTGTTTGAGTTTGAGAAAATCTGAAAAATGGGGTTCAAAATCGTTTAAGTGTAAAATTGCAGGTCTCTGATATGGAAAATGCGAACAGGGGTTTGCAATTGCGAACCTCGACCTCTGCAGATGTGGAAATTGCGAAATAGGGTTCGCGTTTGCGAACCCTTCAGAAATCCCAAACTTTCGCATTTGCGAAACAATAGTCGCATTTGCAACTTCGCATTTGCGAAGAAGAGATCGCATTTGCGATCACAGAGGATTTAGGCGGGCATCGCATTTGCGATGCATGGATCGCATTTGCGAGCTCGCATTTGGGAGACTGGCTTCGCAAATGCGAAGCCTGCAGATCAGAACACACCAGCTATTTTTCAAAGTTTAAAATGCACCCGTGACCTATCCAAAACTCACCAGCTATTTAAGCTTTCCGGCTACGCGCCAAACTGCGCACACAAATCGGGGCAACTCTAAATGAGTTTTTCAAGGCCTCGGAGTCATAGAATTTAATTAAAAGCAGGTTATGACCCTTTGGGTCATCACACCCGGGATGGTTCGGGCTCAACTCTGCCGAGAGCGTGGCTTTGGTTCTGTAACTGGGCTATTGCCACATGTTGAGCTTGTAACATTTCGAAAATCACTCGCAAATTGATCCCATCGCCTTCACTGCCGTGCGTATCCCTGGCTACCGACCTGGCTCCCTCGCGAATGCTGTATTCTAGGTCGGTGGGCAAGTTAGCGTCGATGGCCACATGGGAGTTGGCGTCGATTGGGTTCGCGACCGGGGCTCAGTTAGGGTCAGCAGGGTGAACCTCATTGCTGGGTACTATATTGTTGTTCTCGCCGTGGTGGCCAGACTCAGCATCAACGTTCAAGTGAGCAGATTGAAAGTTTGACATTCCTAAATTTTCCTGAAATTAAGATCTTAAAGAACAAGAGTAAAGCAGAGTGCGTTATGGGAATTTTTATCAAATTGCCACTATTATCCTTAGCCCCACGGTGGGTGCTAAACTATTTACCCTTAAAACGGATAACAATTGAATTTATCAGTGGTTTTAAGGTTATGTGAATTAATTCAATACAAACGATTAATAGTGTTATATTAAACAAATAAAAGACGTAATAGATTGCCAAACCAATAGCGGAATTGATCCCAGACTCAGTAATAGCTTAATGAAATGTCTGCCTCGATCCCGGACTCACAATAATAGAGAGCTTGATGAGCAAAAAATAAGAATAGAGAAAAATAACAGTATATTGCCTTGATATGTGTGTTAAAAAAGTATCTAATGAATAGTTAGACTCTCCTTTATATAGTAGGGGAGTTTTACCCTAAGTATAATTCCATAAAAGGTAAAAATCTTCTGTTTTGCTAATCACTGATTTTCTGCCGATACGGGTCGAGACTCACGCTGTGACATCCGGCTGGGCACGGATATCACGACCCTTTGTTAGTTATGCTCGATTATCTGATAATGCTCTCCGAAGTTTTGGGATTTGAATTGGGCCTGCGGAACGTGCCCCCGATTCTTCCGAGGGCAAGTGTTTTGCCCGAACCCCGACTCGGGGGGCTTCTTGCCCTGATTCTGATTCCTTACGATCACGTCTCTGCTCCGTTTATTTTATCGAGTACTGAGGTATCCAACGGGCTCTGTTTCACCCGTATACAATCATTCAAAGTAAGAAAGCAGAAATAATGAAATTAATAAAGTGGATGGTGTAAAGGAAGAAAATCCTTGAAGGAAAAGGGAAACATTCCAAAAACAGAAAGGAGAAGACATATTGGATTTGATTGCTTCTCTCATTCAACAGAATAGACAAAAGTCCTAACATTGGCAATTCAAGGTACTTAGACGTAGTTTGCATGTATTCCTTTTTCCATTTTTTTGACAGGATACAAAGTTTAAAACGTTAATTTAATTTATTAATCAATATGGACGATAATAATATATTAAATTGTTTTTTAAATAGTTAGTTCTATTAAACAACATGTCATCACAATATTTAAATTTTGAATAGTTTAATGAGTTTAAACTCTTGATGTAAACTCTATAAAATAAACTCACTATCCAGACTGAAAAATAAGAATTGCAAGAACTCAAATAGGAGAGTAACAAACATCTAGCTAGTTTTCTTACAATCAGGAGATAAATTTTCTTAATTTTTTAAATCAAAGTTTTCATGTTAAAATATACGTTTAAAAAATTATATTAGTTTTATGATGAAAAACATTTAAACATTTTTGGAAAAGTCGCAATATATAAATTTTACGAGATGAAACAGATATTATGTGAAAAGCAATGCAAAAAATTGGAGATGTCTAAAAAGATGTGACAGATTAATCGGTGGGATTGAATAATACATCATTAATTAGGAGATTGTAATACTTAAGGGCTAACCAAGTGATGTT
Organism: Nicotiana attenuata; assembly: GCF_001879085.1. Taxonomy (NCBI): domain Eukaryota; kingdom Viridiplantae; phylum Streptophyta; class Magnoliopsida; order Solanales; family Solanaceae; genus Nicotiana; species Nicotiana attenuata. The sequence continues at coordinate 51,268,273 of NC_031989.1, forward strand.
GATTCGTGATTCTCATGACATATGGACCAACATCAATTTCCTACCATACAATTCAACTTTAAAGCTAATATATAGCGAGTAGAACATATGTGCCCCATATATGAATATATAGGCCGGTTATAGGTTCTATCCCAAGTCCTACAATGAAATAAAACCCTAACTTCAAAACTCTAATTATATATGAACATGAAAATCTTATGTGAATGAAACATATGACAGATGGGATTGGGTTTTATCATATTTAATTATCACTCCTCATTGGCACATTTTATTCAGCTGTTTTTTTAATATCATGCATGCTCAATGATTTTTATTTTATCGGAAGAAAATGTTGTCTTTCGAACGAATTATATATACCTTTAAAAGTGAAAGTTGTAAAGTGAAGGAAGGAGTAACATTGATGAGGCTGAAATTCTATTCTTTAATTGGATGGTGTTAGGAGAGTACACTTATCATTATCTTATACCGATTCAAGTTTTATCTATACCATATACTTTAAAATAAAAAATTGTTTGTTATATTTCTAGTTCGGAATTTTGTATGTGGGAAAATGCTTCGATAAATAGTCGCAAATTTAAGGAACGTTAGGCGTACTTCAAGTTAGAGGCGGAGCTAGCATTTAAATTTATGAGTTCGAGATTCTAATCAATTTAAGTACTGGGTTCTAAATTAATAATTTATACATATCCAATGAATTTATAAAACAAAAACAAGGTTCGAATCAAAGTTACTGGGTTCAACCGAAACCCTTCTCAATACTCTAGCTCCGCCCCTGCTTCAAGTAGGTACATTTTGGTACGAGTCCGAGATCAAATTGAATACCAGGTGGTAAATTCCCTACTAAACTTCAATATATGAAATAGTGATAAATATTAAAAAACTTGTTCGGAAGTTTTCAAGTAAAATAATTTTTTTTATTCTCAAACTTCTTAAACTTTTCTTAATATATTAATATTCATGTCAAATACAATTCAACTTTTAAATTCTCTTTTTTCCCCTTCCAATTCAACTTAAGAGCTGTAGTTTAAGACTTTATTGTTCAGGCGCTTGTCTTTTATGACCGGTAGGGGTGTCCAAACCGAATTGGAAAACCGTACCAAACCGAAAAATCAAACCAAACCGATTAAAAAACCCGACTAGGTTTGGTTTGACTTGGTTTGGTATTGAGTAAAAAAAACCCGAACCAAACCGACATATAAATATATAAATTTTATTTATATTTTTAAGATCTTATATTAAATTTTCTTTAGAAAATGTAGAAATATTTGGGATCCTCTCATGTTTTAACCTTGAAAATGTACGTTAACGAACAACTATTGTTAGACGACTAAGAAAATAACTATCATGTGTTACTAAAAAAATTCTCCCATTAGAATATTTTAATAGATCATATGTTTGTCAAATTTTTCAATATTTACTAAACATATATTCACTTATCAAAGCTTTATCTATAATTTTAACAAAGTAAGATGAAATAATATTAATGTAACAAAAAAACCCGAAAACCCGACAAAACCGAACCAATCCAAACCGATATAGTTGGTTTGGTTTGGTTTTGATACAAACCGAACCAACCCGGTCCATGTTCACCCCAGAATGACCAGTAGGAATTTAGCAGCCAAGGATGAGAAAGATGGAGCCCCTTTGACTCTTTATTTTTACAGCCTTAGTTATTTGCATACCGCCTTATCTTTAGATTGTTGGAAACCACTGCATTTTTCCCTAACTTTTTCCCCCCCCCCCCCCCCTCCCAACTGATTTAAAAAATTAACCTATAGCAAAGACATGCCGAGCCAGGACTTTAAACTTATGAGTTCGAGATCATTCGAGTTACTGAATTCTAAATTAATAATTTATACATATTTAATAAAACTTTTAGACAAATACAAAGTTTGAAGCAAAACTATTGGGTTCGATCAAACCCGCTCCCGACACTCTAACTCTGTCCCAATAGCAGATGACACTGTCAATTGATACAACAAAATTGGATTAGTATCAGGGTGAATTATGTAATTTTCACTTACTCTCTACGTAACACAAATTTTCGATCTACTAGATGTGAGAGTACCTCACCAACTCAAAACAATTCTAAAGCCAACTTATTTTTATTTTCTTTCAAATGAATACGAAGAGGGCGAACAACAATAACAGTTGGTAGTGCAGTGACCTTTTTTTCCCCTAACATTATCTTTGTTGCAGCTACAACTTAAAAAAAAAAACTGTTGTTTTTTATATGAGGTTGTGTTTTGGACTTTGATCTAGAGACCACTCAAAAGACTGCTATAATAGACCACAAAAGACAATAGTATCGTTATTGCTTAAAATATTATTTAATTTACTTTTGATTAGATTTTTTAAAAAAAGATTTAAATATGTTTTAACTGTCAAAATATCTGGCGCATATTATCTTTTATGCAGTTTTATTCAATGTGTATATTTTTAGCTAATAAAAAAAAAAAATTTAATCCTTTAAGTTCAAACACAGTATCTTTATGCAGTTTTTTTTACCATATGTAATTTTAGCTAAAATAAACTTAAAAGTTTAATACCAAAATCTAATTTAACATAGATGTTTTGACTTTGGTACACATTCTACCTAGGGAAAATGCATATTTGGATTATGGAACAAATATTAAGTTCAACCAAACATCAGGATCATATAAGTAATACTATTTCAATTTCTAATTTGTATAACTACTTCATGAATATACTTTTAATACTCAAAAATATCAAAACATTATTTCATTTCTTAACATTATTAGTATCAAATTTTTGACAAAGTTAACATTTATTTTGACTCATTAACCAAGCATAAAAAATATAAAAAATGATGTTTTGATATATATTCTTTAACAAATATTAAAAAAAAAATCAAATTTTGGTTGTACCAAAAACCGAAAAACGATGGCTCTTAAAATATTACTCTAATTGAACTGCTGAACGCCTGAACCTAATTGCATAGCCAAGAGGCACGAGGCAATATCAGCAAGCATGCAGAGAGTCCACTTGGATCCAAACATTTCAGAATAAATTTAACAAATGTTTCATGCACCCTCCCCCCCCCCCCCCCACCAAAACCCCTCCCCCTACCTACCTTTGTCTACAATACGCTACTGTTATAGTATCATCTTTTTCTTTTTACTCTCTCTGTAGCTCCAAGTATAATACCACCATTGCCCATAACCCCCTTTTAGTTTCTCTCTCTTATTCTGCATTTTTTGTTCTGATTCGGAAATCTTTTCCTTTTTATGGGTTTGTTTCTACCGTCAAAACCTCTCTCACCATCTCTTTTGAGCTAGATAGATAGCATATATTCAGTTTCTGTCTCTTTCTAAGCACTACTCTTTCACCATTTCTATCCTTCTATCTCTATAGCTTTTTCTTCCGATTCCATTCTTTGAGTTCTCATCCTGCCTGCAAGATGAAGGTATCTTTGATCGTTTATTTATTCCCCTTTCGATTCTTTTCCTTTCTTTTCTCAGTGTCCTCACTTGTGTTCAAGACTTTGCTTTTTCGCTATTCCACTTTTGGAATGTTTCACAAAAATGCTCTACTTTTGCTTTGAATTGCTTTTGGATGTTGGAGTTTATAGTTTACATTGATTCCTGAATATTCTTTTGCTTGTTTAATTTTGTCGGTGGTTGATCCTTTTGCCTAATGATTTGTTTACTCTGTTTTGTTGAGTCTAATACTATTAATTGGTCCTTGGATCCATAATTTCTCAGTTCTTTTTCCCTCTTCTC